>NC_056744.1:718906001-719138501 GCF_019279795.1 Protopterus annectens
ACCTTTTTGGCTAGGCTTATATAGGCCTATATGGGCTAATAAGTACCTACCTATGAACAACTAATCAATTAATCAATTAAAACATTTAAAAATAAGATTTGAAAATAGCATTTAAAAACATTCATTGTCTTGTCATTGCAAACTTGATTACGTGAAAATACAAGCATTTAAAAGCAAAAACTTACTCCATTCAAGAAATATTAAAAAATGTTAAAACATGTATATTAAATATTAAGCATGTGTTTGGAACTTGCCTTGTGCATTACTTGAGTATATGTGGCTACCAAATGCATTATTTAAGCTAGTTTACACCACTGAACTAAAACACCATAAATTAAATTAAATAAAATATTGTTCCATAAAAAACACTTTTAACCTATACAAATGCAAAAGCTTCTAAACCTGTATGTAAAATCTGCTTAAAAGACATGCAAATGAATAATGTGTAAAACCCATCATTGCAATGGCAAGACAATTAATGTTTTTAAATGTTGTTTTCAAATCTTATTTTTAAATGTTTTAATTGATTAGTTGTGAATAATGTTTCCCGCCTTTGAACTTTTAAAAGAGAAGAATGATGAGTGTAATGCAGTTCTGATGAAGTCACAGTACTTTGGGGGACGAAAGAGCTTAACTCTTCACAAATTTTCAATGAACTTCTTATAATATATAATAACTGTGTTGCAACTGCCTGTTCCTGTGGCCGGACATTTTGCCAAGTTGTTTTTTTATTCCGAGTTTTGGTACTTGGCTGATACGTTGGTGGTTATTAGTAATTTTGTAAGTAATTTGCAATTGGCCAAGTACTTTTCCTGCTTGAGCTTATTCCATGCATGATGAAGAAAAGACACAAGTCCAAAGTGATCTCAAGGTATTTTTATTGTAGTATACTAGGTAATGGTGTTCCCAACGAACCTGGTAAGATAATGTTTACCTTGTCCTTTCCAGCCTAAGTTAAGATTGATTAGAAGGATAGGTTTGTGTTGTTGGAAATGACACAAAATATTTTCTAAGGCACTCTGTAAAATTTATAATGAGGGTAATGGGGGTAGTATAAATGACTGCAGTGAGACGGTTAGTGTGAGCCCCAAGTGTCACCTGGAGCACAAGCTAGTTTGACTCAGTGTCAGATGAGGAACTGCTTTGTGCTATCATTTTGGGAGTTAGATTAGATGAGCTATCTATAAGGATCATAACACTGCCCCTCTGCCTTGTACCTGGTCTGTTGTCTGTGATGACAATGTAATTAGTATTAATAAAGGGCAGTGCCAGTAATGAATCTTTGAGCTAGGTCTCCATGATTTCCATTACTTTACCCAATGATGTCCCTTCTTCAATGACTGCCCATTTAGCATGAATTTAGAATGAGGTTTTATAGTGGAGAAATTTCATGAGGCCTTGGACTAAGGTCAGTATAAAGTACAGTTTTGTACCTACCATAAATGTAGATGTTCGAAGATCCACATTGCTGCAGTCCTTACATATGGGTAGTCCGCTGTCCTCGGTCGGCCCGAATACCAAAGTATTAGGCTGACGTCGGTCAAGGCGCTTAAAACTGACATCAGGACGTCAGGGTACAAAAGCGCATGACCGACGTCATTTCCTCAGTCTTTTCTTGCCCCAGATGTCAGAAGGCCCTAACAAGACAGGCCAAAGCCAAAAACCAGCAAAACCCAACCAACCACCCGTGCACTAACCATATTTACAATATGTACAACACAAACCACACCACCACCTTCAACAACAGAGGGAAGGAGGGAGGTGGACTGCAGCAATGTGGATCTTCGAACATCTACATTTATGGTAGGTACAAAACTGTACTATGTTCTTCATCTCACATTGCTGCAGTCCTTACATATGGGTAGAATCCCAAAGCAGAGGTAAGGGAGGATGGCAAAACTATAAAGCATTAGGAGCTGCCAACATGCCTTGTAAAATTGCAGTTGCAAATCCAGCCCTAGATTTAGAGTAAAGTGGAAGGTGGTAATGCTTAGAGAAAGTATGCACTGAACTCCAAGTAGCTGCTTCCAAAATATCTTTAGTAGCCACCCCTTAAAAAGCTGTAGAAGTGGCAGTAGCCCTAGTGGAATGAGGCCTAATCCCAGCTGGAATCTCCTTACCATGATGGGAATAACAGAAAGCAATACAAAACCAATCCACTTAGAAATAGTTTGTTTTGAAACAGGTCTGCCCTGAGAACCCAAAGCAAAAAACAAACAACTGCTGAGACTGCCTGAACCCTTTAGTTCTGCTCAAATAATATCGCAACTGTCTGTGTATATCCAAAGTGTGCAAAATCTTTTCCCCTTTATTTTGGGGGTTTGCATAAAAAGTAGGCAAATGAATAGTTTGGTTTAAAGCCACACTAGAAACCACTTTAGGCATAAAAAGAAGGGTTAGTACATAAAGCCACCCTATCCTTGTGGAAAATTAAGAAAGGCTCAACTGCCATAAGGGCCTGTAATTCAGAAACCCTTCTGCAGAGGTAATGGCCAACAAAAAGCAGTCTTCCAAGATAAATATTTCAACTCTGCCGATGCTGCAGGCTCAAAAGGTTGTAGAGTGAGTTTCTCCAACACAAAATTGAGATCCCAAGCAGGAGTCGGAGCTCTCACGGGGTCTTATATTCTTTGCCCCTCTAAGGAATTGCTTAAACAAAGGCTGAGAAAATAATGGTGGGTCACAGTCATAGTGAGCAGAGATTGCTGCAGCATGAACCTTTATAGAGGAGAAGGACAAACCTTTGTCCAATAACTCAGTAAGGTATTGAAGCGCCACACTTAAATTAGGTTTAGAAACATCAAAGTCCTTTGCTGTACTCCAAAATAAAAATCTCCTCCATTTATCTTAAACTTTCCTTGTACTAGGCCTTCTGGCCTCCAAAATAACATTCAAAACTTGTTGTGGAAGCTGAGACCCTCCAGGGTTTAAACCAGAATATGCCAGGCTGTCAGATGAAGAGAATGAAGTTTGGCATTGAGTAAATGACCGTTCTCCTGAGACAGCAGGTGAGGAATCGAAGGCAAAGGCCATGGAGGCTCCTGTACCAGACTTCTCAGTAATGGGTACCAGTGCTGTCGAGGCCAATCTGGAGCTATTAAAATCATGTTTGGCTTGTCCTGTCTGACCTTCAGCAGTACCTTTGGGAGGAGAGGCAGAGGTGGAAAGGCATACACGTGAAGATTGCTCCAATTGAATGAGAGAGCATCCACTTTCCAAGCTGAGGGATGAAACCTTTTTGTGCAAAACTTTGGCAGCTGGTAATTTAGTGGAGAAGCGAACAGATCTATGTCTGGAGTTTCCCATAACACTGTCAACCTCTGGAATACATGAGGATCCAATTTCCACTCGTGGGGATCCATAATTTGTCTGCTCAACACATCTGCTAAGGAGTTCTGTGCTCCTGGCAGAAACCTTGCCTGAAGATTTAGCTGTAAACTGAGAGCAGTCTCCCACAAAATCATTGCTTGTCTGCATAGAGGATAAGAATGCCCCTTGCTTGTTGATGTACCACATGACAGTTGTGTTGTCTGTTTGAATCAACACCTGCCCTGGAAGAAGTAAATCCTTGAAAGCTCTCAATGCAAATTGGACTGCTAACATCTCCTTCAAGTTGATATGTAGATGCTGAAGTCTGGCAGGCCACGTGTCTTGTATCCATTTTCCATTTAGATGAGCTCCCCAAGCTTTGTCTGAGGCATCTGTCGTTAAAATCTGACTCGCCTCTGGCCGGGTCACAGAGAGTCCCTTGTTTAGGTGACATTCCTGAGCCCACCACAAAAATTCCTTTTGAATGCAAGGTATTATTTGAATGACAGTGTCCAAATCTTGGCAGTGCTGTGTCCATACATTGTTGAGATACCATTGTAGCTTCCTCATATGCAGTTTGGCATTGGGAAGTACCAGAATACAAGATGCCATGAACCCCAAGGCTTGAAGGACTGTCCCTGCAGTCAGCCTGGACTGATGAGACAACTGGTGGAAGTAAAGGGAAAGATTCTTTTGTTTGTCCGGGGTCAAAAAGGCCATCTGGGATGCTGTATTCAGTCTCACACCCAGAAAGCACATGTCCTGAGAGGGTACTAGACTGGACTTTATTTCGTTCACAGAATACCCCAGGCATCTTAACACTGCCATCACATACTGTAAATGATGAAGAAGTTCGTCCTTTTCTTGGGCCAGTATCAGGCAATCGTCCAAATAAGGATAGATCTGTATTCCTCTTAGCCTGAAGAAAGCTACCACTGGAGCCAGAACCTTCGTGAACACTCTGGGCACAGTAGATAAGCCAAAGGGCAATGCAGAGAACTGATAATGTGAAGTCCCAGCCCGAAAAATCACATACTTCCTGCAACTGGGCCTGATAGGAACATGAAGGTAAGCCTCTTTGAGATCCAGAGTCACCATCCAGTGATCTTTGCCCAGCAGAGGTAAAAGCTGTTGTAACGTTAACATTTTGAACTTGGGAATGTCCAGATATGTGTTGAGGATGGATAAATCCAAAATTGGTCTCCACGTGTTTCCTTTCTTTGGTACTAGAAACAGGCGAGAATAAAATCCTAGGCCCACTTCTGGCAGAGGCACCGTTTGTATGGCCCCTATTTGAAGTAGTAGAAATTTGTTTTGCGAGCCTCTAGTCTTTGCTGAGGAGGCGTCCGGCATGCCTTTGAAAGGAGGCAAGGTATGGAAATAAAACTTGTAACCCTGGTGTATGATATCCAATACCCATTTGTCTTGGGTAATCAACATCCAATTTTCCTTGAAGAGTGCTAACCTTCCTCCCAAAGGTGCTGCCAGGCAAGAAGGATCTGGCAGCTGAAAAAGTAGGTCATTGGGCCTGTTTACGAAAGGACTGGCCCCTGCCCTCACCAGAAGATTGTGCAGGTGAACTCCCTGTTCTAGGCCTGAAAGAACTCTGAGCTCTGCCCCTACCACGTCTAGATCTACCCCTAGACTGAGAATCATAAGAAGGATACGTCCAACCCTTAGCAGGCCAATTCCTACTAAACTTGAGGCTGAACTTGCAAAATCTTTAACAGCCTGCATAGACTTAGCCTTGTCTTCCATTTTCTTCAAGAATGATTCCACAGGTGAACCAAACAACACATCAGACTGCAAAGGAGCATCCAAAATCCTTGTCTTAACATGGTCAGATAAATTCTGATCCTTTAACCAAAGAACTGAGCCAGTGGCAGCCACCCTAGACGAGGCCTGCACAGCATCAAAACCACACTGTAATGAATGCTTACCCACTTGTTCAGAGACATGCACCAAATCTTGCAACTCTTTACACTCAATGCCTTCCAAGCATCCACCTTAGACTTCAATTGAGAAAGAAGAAAGTTTTGATATTTCAACATATGAAACTGGCAATTCAAAGCCCTCATAGCTAAGGTAGAAGATGTATAGACCTTCTTTCCCCATCTATCCAAAGCTCTGGCTTCTTTATCTAGAGGAACTGGATTTTTACAACAGAGGCCTTGACACCCTTAGGTCCCTGACTAATAGTTTCTGGGTCCGCCCTAGGACTCTTATAAAGATATTTATGAGCCTCAGGCACCCTGTAATACCTATCCGGTTTAACAGGAGCAGGAGGCAGAGAATCAGGATTAAGTGAAGCCTCTGCAAACACATCTTCCACAACATCCAGAACAGGGGTATAGCCAAGGGCCTATGCTGGGGTAACAGCAAAAACTCCTAAGCCTTTTCCTAGAATCAGAGAAGTCCTGACCTTCCCACTTAAAATGTTCCCTCATAGAATGAAGTGTCTCTGAAAAAGAAAAATCCTCTGGACGAGAAGCAGAAGGAGTGGAATCATCTGCATCAGAATCAGAATAAGGAGAGTACTCCTGCAAGTCTTCAGCTGAAGACTCTGAAATATCCAAGCCTGCTCAAAACTTCCCAACTCTGGCTCCACCCTAGGCCTCTTATCAGGAGGGGCATAGAACCTCTAATCAGAGTAATTAAATCTTCTGCCATTTTAAGCATGTGCTTCTTAGGCACAGACCCTGCTGAACTAGGAGTGACACCAACAGAAGCTGAAACTGGCCTGCCTCTGGGAGAAGCCTTGGAAACATAAGGAGGCCTAACCACCCTAGGAAGGGAGGGAGTACAGTAACTTGGGAAGCCCCTTCAGCCTGACCTGCCTCCTGAGAGACCACCTCCTGCAAAATCAAAGTCTCCCCTGAGACTCCAGAAAGTCTCCGTGGAACCACGGTTCCACTGAAGCCTCTAAAGAACCGGCGTCCGGAGCGGCGACTCATCTTGCCTGGGTTTAACTGCTTTGTCTTTGCGCTTGAAGAAGCAGGCCGGAGAATCGACGGCATATTATAATTGCCCAAAGACCAGCCTAGCACAATCCAACCTTCGTTTAATAGTGCGTTTATTGAACCTAGCACAAAAGCGACACCCAACAACGTCGTGCTCAGGCCCCAAACAAGGAATACACAAAGAATGATAATCCCTATGCGGTATCTGTTTCCCACAAGAAATACAGTTATTCACTTTTTCTGACATCCGGTAAAACACTGAGGCAAGAAAAAACCAAAACAATCCCCAACGGGGTACTTAGCCAACTTGGATTCGGTCTGAAACTCCGAACTCGAAAAATTTCAGAACGCCGAACGGCACTTGCAACGCTGCTTCTGCATCGGACCATGCGGCAAAAAAGACTGAGGAAATGACGTTGGTCATGCTCTTTTGTACCCTGACGTCCTGATGTCAGTTTTAAGCGCCTTGACCGACGTCAGCCTAATACTTTGGTATTAGGACAGCGGACTACCCATATGTAAGGACTGCAGCAATGTGAGATGAAGAACATCCAGCTTGAATCAGTATAATGGCTGTTAGGAGTGCTGCTGATGTAGTGATGTTGAATACTGTTCATGTTCTTGCTCTTGGGGTAGACCTTCAAGTGAATATCTTGATTGTATGCTGATATATGAATGTTTTGAGGGCTATGACATATGTGGGGCATTTGTACTAGCAAGAAGAAATTATTGTTAGCATACAGTTTGAAAATTTAATACAGTATACCAAAAAGCACTCTACTATGGAAAAAAATAGGTGAACAACTTCTCAACTTTAACTAAAATTTAATAAACTTAGTTAAGCGACTTCATCAGAATTGGGGATACAAATGAAGCAAGTAGTTAGATACAGTGTGTGAGTCGCATGATAAAGAAGCACATTAAAAGTGAACACATAACTTTTAAAAAGATGTGAAACAGTTTAAAAACATTAACAGTGTGAAAATAACAATGTTTATAAACAGTAAAGTAAATATTGTGTTAGTACATACTTCTTTCAAGTGCCCATTCAGGCACCCTGAGAAGTATACTGTTTTAGGGTGAAGTGCTTAGCCGAAGTTATTATGTTTTACTTAAATATGAAAAATTGTTCACCTTTTTTTATGTATTAGGGGTGTTTTTTGTGTGTGTGTATTTTGTTTTCCTAGTGCTGTTGCCACAGTTCTCATTTTTGTGGATTCTGTTTGAAAATGTATTGAATGTGACTGGCCTAGATGTAGAGTGCCAGTTTCAGTTAAATAGTTCAGTTTTGTGACAAGCATTAGTAGGATGATCAGAATAGGAAATTGTATTCTTAGTAATGTGGAGAATACCTAACATTCAGTCACTGATTAGGGTATGTGTGGGGTACAGATTGAGTGAAGCGTTTGCTCTTAATGTTAGATGTATTGTATTTATTGCGGATCAAATTTTAAGATATTATAGTGAGAAATTATATTTAGAGCAGTAGGTGGATAACTGGATTAGGGATGAGAAGGTATAAAATGTGAGGTAGAGAGGGAAGGGAATAGCTGTGTGATTGGAGGGTTGGTGGTAAAATTAAGTAGGATGGCAACAGATAGGCCCGACTAGGAGGTAGGTAGTACATGGAAGTGATGCAGAGAGAGTGGAGTATTGCTGTATGGATCTAGTAAGTAATAAGAGAGTTGTTAGGTTAGTATAAAAGAAATCATGTGGAGGTGGGTAGGAATGGGGGTAGGGGAGAGGAGTGAAGCAAAGCCAAACAGGGATTTCCATAGCATTGAAGATCTCCTCACTCGACTTTCAGTGAGCCCAATGCCTGAATGACATCATCCCTTTGTATAGCACACTGAGCAGCACATGCTTTCTTCCAGAACTCCTGATGGGAACAGACCTGTCTTGGGATTGTGCTGTCAATGTTGATGTGTACAGCAGAGCCCTATTGTGAGTCCAGTCTTGGACAGATACTGTAATGTAGTCATGTTGTGTCAGACACACTGTTGGGAGTAAATGCACATGCAACTGATTCATTACACTGGAATAACACATCCTCTCACACAGTCTTATCAGCTGTTTTCATGATTCGTAATGGGAAACAGCAATACCCATTTACAAAGCATGTCCTTTCCAGATGATTGTCTAACTGTCTTGCTTTCTTTTATAATAAATAAACTACAACATTGATAGCAGTGACAAAAGCCTTTTTTTACCACATCAACATCAGCCACTGTAGCTATTTGCAAGCATGTGTCAGACAATAAGAAGTTATGTACCTACCATAACGTTCCATGTTAGTTGTCTTCTTCTCGCCTTCTTTCTTGCTGGATAGGTTCAGAGCCGATCCTCGGCTCCGACTCGGCCTTCTACTAAAGCTCGAGAGCTATTTACTGGCTCGAGGCCTCCCCATATCCCAAAATGCTTGGCGCTAGATACCCAGATCTCATTTCGCAGAGCTAACACCATAGAAGAAAATTTCAAGGACACCTGTCCAAACTACAAGGTTTACTTACAGTACTAAAACAGAGAAGTACGTAACCAGATAAGACTCAGCCAGAGGAAGAAGGCCTCAAAAGGGGACTCTTCTCTGTCTGTCCAGGCTAGGGGGATGGAGGGTGGGACGCAAGAAAGAAGGCGAGAAGAAGACAACTAACATGGAATGTTATGGTAGGTACATAACTTCTTAATGTTAAGTTGTCTATCTCGCCTTCATTCTTGCTGGATGGGACAGCGTCCCTAGCACCTTAGTCCTGGGTGGCTCATCGGAACAGACTCCTGAGCACAGTGGAACCAAAATCAGCTCGACTCCTAGAGGCCATATCCAACTTATAATGTGAAATGAAAGTATGAGGAGTGACCCATGTGGCTGCAGCACAAATAGATTCCATTGGTAGTCTTGCTTGAAAAGCTACCGAAGTAGCTAACGCTGTGGTGGAATGAGCTTTTGGTTTTGTAGGGAGTTCTTTATGTCTCAGTTGATAAATCAAAGTAATAATAGAGGCCAACCACCTAGATAAGGTTACTTTAGAAACTGGTAGGCCCTGTTTGCCCTCAGCATAGGACAGGAAGAGTTTTCTTGTTTGCTTAGTCCTATCCAAATAAAAACGTAAATGCCTTTGAACGTCCAATTGGTGTAACTTTTGTTCAGCTTTGTTCGAATAGTTAGGAAAAAAGACAGGTAGATCAATAGCCTGATTCAGGTTTGTTTCGGAAGGTATCTTGGGCAGAAAAGAAGGATTAGTCCTGAGTGAAACTCTATCCTTGTGAAAAACAAGATAAGGAGGGCGAATACAGAGGGCTTGAAGTTCCGAAACTCTCCTAGCTGAGGTGATGGCTACTAAAAAAAGAGTCTTCCAGGAGAGTAGTTTTAAGGAACAGGATGCCGCAGGTTCAAAAGGAGGGAGAATCAAGGAAGCTAATATCAGGTTTAAATCCAATGGAGGCGGGGGATCTCTGACCGGGGGCCTAAGTAAAATAGTCCCTTTAAGAAAGACCTTGCAAAGTTTGTGGGACATGATGCTGGTTTCTGACAGGCCAGCGTGGAAATTTGCGATAGCAGCCAATTGGACCCTAATGGTGGCATACGAGGAACCAGCTCGAAAAAGTTCTGCTAAAAAATCTAGAACGTGATGGACAGGGGCTGTAAAGGGGTCTATATTTCTAGCCTCTGCCCAGAAAGAGAAACATTTCCACTTACTAGCATAAGTCTTCCTGGTTGTAGATTTGTGCGAAGAAAGGATGATTTCACGCACCGGCTGAGAAATATGTGGAAGCCTGGCAAAGGTTGGAAGTGGAGCAACCAAGCTGTGAGGTTGAGAGATTGAAGGGATTGGTGCAGCCCGCCCGACTGATGGACCAAGAGGTCTGGCACTGGGTCCAGATTCCAAGGCTGCTCCAGCAGGTGACGATGCAGGAATGGGAACCAAATTTGTCGAGGCCAGTAAGGTGCAATGAGGATCATCCTGGATCCCAATGCGATCGCCTTCTGAATTAGTTTGGGAATTAGGGGAAAAGGTGGGAATGCATACAGAAGACCCCGCGGCCAATTGTGAACTAGAGCGTCTCTGGGGGAGTGGCCAGGGAGGGGGAAGAGAGTGAAGAAATCGTCGCACTTGCTGTTGAGAGGAGTTGCGAAAAGGTCGCAGCAAGGTTGACCCCATCTGCAGAAGATCTTGTCCGCTACTGACTGATTGAGAGACCACTTGTGAGGCAGGAGAATAGCTCTGCTTAGCCTGTCCGCTATGACGTTGGACTTCCCGGGGATGTGCGTTGCTATCAGAAACCGTTGAGAGGAGATTGCCCACTGCCAGAGTCTGAGTGCTTCTCGACATAAGGGATAGGACTTGGTTCCGCCCTGCTTGTTGATGTACCACACTACAGACATATTGTCTGTTTGAATTGCAATAGTCCCGGTGGGTAGAGAGTCCTGAAGAGCTTGCAACGCTAAAAGCACCGCTCTCATCTCCAAGATGTTTATGTGCAAGTGGTACTCTAGAGGTTGCCAAGTGCCCTGGACAGTCCTGCCCTGAAATTGCACCCCCCCCCACCCGATCAGGGAGGCATCCGTGGTCACCGTGGCAACAGGAGGAGGAAGAACAAATGGTCTGATCTGAAGTACTAGAGAGGAGACCATCCACCAAGCCAGGTGGTCTTTGCCTGATTGAGTGATTATTATGTTGTGAGACATCGGAAGTTGTTGAAAAGACCATTGGGTAAAAAGCATCCACTGAAGAATCCGCATGTGAAAACGAGCTGGGGAAGTAATGTGATTGCTGCTGCCATGAGACCCAAAGATTTCAGTACAAATCTGGCCTGAATCCTCTTGCACTGTAGTAAGACCTGCACATGTCGGCGAATGTCTGATACTCTGTCTAAAGGAAGTTTTGCAGACAGTTCTTTTGTATTTAATCTTGCGCCTATAAAGGTTATAGATTGACAAGGTGACAATGCAGACTTTTAGAAATTTATTGAGATACCTAGCTCGGAGCAAGTTCGGATGGTATAATCCCTGGCTCGCAGAAGCTGATGCCTGGTGGAAGCAGTAAGGAGCCAGTCGTCTAGATATGGAAACACCTGGAATTCTCGCCGTCTCAGGTGAGCCGTAACCACTGCCATGCATTTGGTGAACACCCTAGGGGCTGTAGTGAGACCAAAGGGCAGGGCTCTGAATTGATAGTGACTGGCTCCCAGCCGGAAGCGAAGAAACCTTCTGGAGCGTCTGTCCATTTTGATATGGTAGTACGCATCCTGAAGGTCTATGGATCACATCCAATTGTCCTGACCCAAAAAGGGTAGAATGGACTGAAGCGTGACCATCCGGAACTTTGTTCTTTGAACAGATTTGTTTAACCTGCTGAGATCCAAAATGGGTCTCCAGTCCCCTGTCTTTTTTTGGTACTAAAAAGAACTTGGAGTAAATCCCGGATCCTTGCTGGTCTGCTGGGACTGGCTGGATGGCCCTTTTTTTTAGCAGTTTTGAAATTTCTCGCACTGCTTGTTCCATTAGACCGGGTGGAACATCTGGAAGGGACCTGGTTGTTTGTACAGGGGTGTGGACAAAGGGGATTTTGTAACCCTCGGATATGATGGACCATATCCATTTGTCTTGTGTGAGGAGTTGCCAGGCTTCTGGGTACAGTGACAATCTTCCCCCGACTGCCTCCGAAGGTGGACAGTCGGGCAGCCCCTAAGGGGTGCTGAAAGGGTTTGTCAGAGAAAGACTCTCTGCTACCCTGATTTTGCGGACCCCCTCTGCCGGCGTCTATTATTGTTCCCTCCTCTGCCCCTGGAGGGAAACTCGCCACGTGTGTCAGGCACGACTCCCTGGGGTTTACGAAACCACATTTTTCCACTCTTCTGACCTTTAGGGTATGGTCTAGAGGGAGTAGAAAAATGGACTCCCACAGCAGAGAGAGTCTTGCCTTCCTGCTCACACCTGGTAAGGGTATCCTTCACCTGTGGTCCAAACAGGGCGGAACCATCGAAGGGGGTATTGGTGAAGGACGCCTTAAAGGGGTCAGCAAAGTTACATAACCGCATCCAGGCATGTCTTCTCAAAGCCACGCCTGTACCTGCGGCCTTACTCGCCCCATCGGCTGCATAAGAAATGAGCCACATGGAGGAGTTGACGGGGGTCGCCAGCTGGGAGTTAATCTTATCCTGAGCCCCCGCAGCTGATGGATCCTGAAGGGTATCACCCAGTTCCTTGAGAAGATCCCTTTGAAGGCGGGTGAAATGGCACAGATAATTCAGCGACTGCATGGAAAAAGTCGCTGAAGAAAACATCCGCTTCCCGTACCTGTCCATTGTCCTAGACTCTTTATTAGGTGGATGGACAGGCACCGAAGGGTCAGCCAACTCCTTCTTAGTGGCTGCTGCCACCACCATGGCATCAACAGGGACACCTTTTGTCAGAAATTGTTTGTCCGGTGGGGCTGTAATGAACTTAGTGGGCCTGCGGGGAGTTGGTTCCACTGTGTCCGGGGCTGACCACGCCCTTTGAGCCACCACTTCCATGAGCGGGTCCGAAGGGTGGAGACACCCATGAGGTGGAAGGGCAAGAACCAAACGCGTCCAGGTACACCGACTCATCCTCGGAAGGGTTAAGGGCAGTCCAGTTCCCCCTCTGCTTAAGGATCTCTAGGATGTCTGAAAAAGAGACATCCTCAGAGGGGGATCTTGGGGACCCTTCTGAATCCTCCAAGTCGGTATCAGATGTGACTGACTTGGGGGAGTCAACATGTTTCCTCTTACATTTTCTCTTCTGAGGGGGCTCCTCTGAATGATCAGGGGAGGCCTCGGAAGAGGAAGATACACCCAATGGGGCGGCCTGGAGCGTTTGTTCTCCATGCTTGGGGTCAGGAGGGTGGCCAGAGACCGATGCAGGCACCATGGGGGGAGGAGCCGAAGGGGGCGATTGAAGAGCCGACTCAGGAGTCAGCACGCTCCTCATGACCTCGAAGGCGCCCCTGTCAGGCAGAGCAGAGGGTCCCCGCTCCAAAGAGACGTGAACCCCTCCCGGCACCAAGAGGGACAGCTCCAAGGCCGATGTTGGGGCCGAGCTCACCTGCGCCGAAGCCCCAAGAGGGAGAATGGGGTCGGACAAGGGTCCGATGCCACTCGCCCCCTCGGAGCCAACGAGGGAGTCTTGGCGCCCAGATCCCTCCATGGAAGGAACCAATGAAGAGATTGGAGCCGACGAATAAGCCGAAAGGTGTGGTATCGGCTCCGACGTTTCCAAGATTCGAGCCCCAACCAGCTCCGGTTCCGAACACAAAAGGGGGGGTCGGAGGAGGAACTGCTGAAGACACCGGGCAGCCACAGTCTGTTGAGAAGGGCTGGTTAACATCTTGACCAGGGCCTGCAATTTAAGTAGTCTACTGACCACCCTCTCTAAGTCATGGTCGGATAACCTGGAAGACCGAGAGAAGTGGGACCTATGGCTTTGTTCCGACTGAGATGTTTCAGCAGGATGACCACGTAACCAAGGAAAACGCTGCTCACTCAGTTGTTAGCAAAGAAATTTAATATTTACACAGATAAAGAACTTTAAAAACTTCAATGGTGAAGCGCTTTCATCTGCTACCAACATATTTCATCAGAACCATGAAAGTCCCACAAGTAAAACAATATATAGCATCTTTGGCGCCAAAAGGATGAATTAATTCATTAATAATATAACTAATTTCAATCAATAAATTCAACAATCAGGGATGCAAATAATATAATATTCTGCATACTTACTAGACCAACATATTCGAACTCAAAGCACAACTTTTATACATATAAAGCCTTATAAAACTGTTTCTAAACATTGAAAACAATTCAAACAGAAATATATATTCTGAAATTGAATAACTATAATACATCTCCTATGATGTAAATATAATAGAAATCTTGTGCAATAATTGTTCCTATGACAGTATATAGTGGAAAAATTCTAAAAAAGTCCTCGAAGAAGTTCTTAACAAAGTTACTAGAAGCTAAAAGTACCCCAAAGCCTACAGTAAACTAACACTTTATAAGCTATCAAAATGCCTATATAAAATGTAAAAAATGTATGTATAAATTGTATAGCACAAAGCACATAGCTTACGGAATATATTACGTACCTATGTATAAATACCACTATAAATATATGTAAATGTAGATATAAATTCATACTATAAATATAAAATAATCCATATTGTATGCTAAATATAATAAAATAACTATAGTGGATGTATAAATAATGAAATAAATATATGTATATATTAAAAATTCATATTATTATTATAACAAGAATTGTAGCAAGGAATATGTTTTGAATATGTTTTGAATAATGAAGAAGGAAATATATATATGTATTAGCTGTCCATAATCAAGAAAGGTTTAATGCTGATATGATCATTGAGACCAGGCTTGATCGTAGCATTACATAGTATTTGCCATTTGCTCTCTAGAGCAGCTAAATAACATTTCCAATTTCCTGTTGTAGAGATGTGATCAATAAAATCAATAATAGTAAACCGGAAGGAATGTTCAACACCATAGTCCAATATATGTCTACTAAGTGCATTATTAGGATCCTGTTTCTTAATCCTATAAGTGTGTTCATATATTCTGGTCTTCAGTTTCCTCCGCTTTCCAATATAATATGGTTTTAAGGTATACAATTACACTGATACATGTATTTCTGAAGATTTTGCTCACTATTTTGCAAAAGGCATGAAATTTATTTATACTGCAAGTTCAGTATATTTGACACTATCAAAGAAACTAAATTATTCTGCAGGAGAATGAACAAAACTTGTTACACAGGACATGTATTGGCTTCAAAACCGTATTAAAAGAAACACTTTACCCTTGCCCATTGGACATCAAGACAATTTAACTCAGTCAGAGAGAGAGAATGTTTAAACAAAGTCATTAACAATAAGGATATTAGGGTCATGAAGCCCGACAAAGGGGGAGGGATAGTTGTATTTAACACCATCAACTACAATCAATGATACTTATGAATACATTAGAGTGGAATTTCCCAAGATAGCTTCTATAATAATGATGGGTCTAGTCCTTGACCATAATTACCTCAGTTTCAGGTGGTGAACTTTAAACAGAGGAGAGGGGGGCTATGGGTCTTGCCCTTCTCCCCCAGTATTTTTCCAGCTAATTTGGTGGGATGTTTGAATGGGTTTCAGTGTTTGTTACGGGTATATATTATATTAGTATATACCAGGTACTGTTTATTTTATTTTATTTATCTGAGGAATTGATGGAAGAATTGAGTGAATTTATAGAGTATTTAAATAATACTTTAAAGTTTTAAACTTGACTTTTAAAGAAGATTCTGAAGGTATAGCCTATTTAGATACTTATGTTTGATTCTTCTCAGAAGAATTTCAATCAGAAATTTAGAAAAAAGAATTTAGAAAAAACTACCTTTGGTTTAATAGTTGTCAGTTAAACAATATATATGACATGTTTACCAAGAGGATACCCTGATGATTTGATTAAACCCAAACCCATTAAGGACTATGTTATGAGAGAAAAAAGTTTCTTCCATTAGATGTTTTGAAAGAGATTATACTAAAACATTGGATCTGTTTTCTACCGGATGATATTGAAATGTGGAATAAGCAATAAACCCAACAAAACTTCCAAAACTTCCTTCAATATCAAAAAGAAAGAAAGAATATCATCAATTCAATTAATAAAAACAAACAAAAACCGTAAAAAGATATATGAGCGATGACTTGCATAATACCTGAATTTCATAGTATATTATTGTTAACTTGTTGGAATTGTTTTGATGAATAAATATCAGAGCCTGAAAATAAAATAAAATAAAGTTAATAATCGTATATTCACAATAATTGTAATAAAAGTGTATATAGTTTAAATTATAAAATACCCTGACATTATGCATATATAATGATAATATAAATGATGATATTGTGCTGATAAAGATAATTGTAAGTGCTGATGCTCATTGCTATAATTTAAATATACATATACTCATACCCAAATTTAAATGGTTTGATATGTCATGAGAATCATGGCTATCTAGCCAATGTTAAAATGGTTTACATCTGCCACTTGCCATGACAAAGCCGGGCTGACTACATTAAAACTATCTGCCGCATTTCCTAGCATTGGCTAGATAGACATCCATAATACCAGCCAAAAGTGACATCTAGTATAAATATATATTTGTTTTCATGTATAGAGCTTTCGTTGGCCAACACATCATATTGTTATATTATCTATTTATAATTTATAATTTATATAATATGCGTTGTGATATATTGCACTATATAGTTGCATTAACAGATTTAAACTATATACATTTATTAACCATGTTTGTGTGCACAGAGTGAATACATTTATGAATGTTTATCAAAATCCAGTTCGTTAGGAGCAGTCTATGTATATGTAGAAAATTTCGGTTTAAGGGTAGGCATATTATTGATTGTTTGGCTAATAGGTTTTTAATGTTTTTGGCGTTTTTTATTAATTGGATTTTACTAATTGTGTCTGAATTCTTGATATCTCAACATCAAGCATTTGTTTAATGATTCTTCTCTGGACTATGGTGTTGAACATTTCTACAACAGGAAATTGGAAATGTTATTTAGCTGCTCTAGAGAGCAAATGGCAAATACTATGTAATGCTACGATCAAGCCTGGTCTCAATGATCATATCAGCATTAAACCTTTCTTGATTATGGACAGCTAATACATATATATATTTCCTTCTTCATTATTCAAAACATATTCAAAACATATTCCTTGCTACAATTCTTGTTATAATAATAATATGAATTTTTAATATATACATATAGTATAGTTATTTATTTCATTATTTATACATCCACTATAGTTATTTTATTATATTTAGCATACAATATGGATTATTTTATATTTATAGTATGAATTTATATTTATATTTATATTTATAGTGGCATTTATAATATATTCGTAAGCTATGTGTGCTTTGCTATTATTTATTATTATTTTTACATTTTATATAGGCATTTTGATAGCTTATAAAGTGTTAGTTTACTGTAGGCTTTGGGGTTTTAGCTTCTAGTAACTTTGTTAAGAACTTTTAGAATTTTTCCACTATATACTGTCATAGGAACAATTATTGCACAAGATTTCTATTATATTTACATCATAGGAGATGTATTATAGTTATTCAATTTCAGAATATATATTTCTGTTTGAATTGTTTTCAATGTTTAGAAACAGTTTTATAAGGCTTTATATGTATAAAAGTTGTGCTTTGAGTTGTATGCAGAATATTATATTATCTGCATCCCTGATTGTTGAATTTATTGATTGAAATTAGTTATATTATTAATGAATTAATTCATCCTTTTAAGATGCTATATATTGTTTTACTTGTGGGACTTTCATGGTTCTGATGAAATCTGTTGGTCATTGAAGTTTTTAAAGTTCTTTATCTGTGTGTCGTATTATTGGGAAATATTAAATTTCTTTGCTAACAACTGGGTCATCCTGCTGAAACATCTTGGTTTTATAGTGCTTTTAACGTTCTTTGTTCCGACTGAAGCAACGGTGACCTCGGAGCCGAGCTAACCAATTTTGGGGAAGGGGACCTAGAACGTTTTCGGCCCAATGACGGTTCCGACAGTAAAGTCGGAGCCGATTGAGGTCTAGAGGTGTCGGCTCCAGCTGCAGCCGAAGAGGAGGCAGATGCTTCGCCCAGCGACGGCTCCAAACTGGGAGCCGATGGCTTGGCGGGCTTTGAGGATTTCCCCGACTGAGGCTTTGCCGGGGATCCCTCTGGCTTGAGTAGGCCTTTCAAAATAAGCTTGTTCCTACGCTCCTGCAGGACTCTCGGGCTGAAGGCATGACAGACCAAACAGGAGTCCTGCAGGTGTTGGGAACCCAAGCAATAAACGCAAGAAGTGTGACCGTCTGTCAGAGACATCATCTGAAAGTACGAGTCACACTTCTTGAAGCCTGAAACTTTGGTATCCTTGGACATACTGGCCCAGGGATACCAAAGAGAAAAAACTTACACTAGTGCTTAAAACAAGACACACAGACACACTCACACGCCCGCACTAGATAAGCTAACAATAATAAGCAGAAAAAAACTATCACCCACACTTAATAATAATAACAACAATCTCAATAAAAATATACAAAAAACTAGAAGGCTAAACACTACTCCTATAAGTACAACAAGGGGTGGGTGGTTAGCCACTAATAGAGAAGAAACAAGGGGGGAGGGTAGAAACTCTGTAACAGAAAACGAGTTTCCTAAGTGGGAAAAACTAGGGGATACACAGTATAACTATACTACAAGGTAAAGACAATCTATCACTAAGAAAAAATACAGTTAAATATTAGCTGAAAATAGAAAAAAAAGGATTAATATGACCTAAGCCAGTAAAAACGCAACCTCGTAGCTGAAGCGGCAAAAGAGATATGGGTATCTAGCGCCAAGCATTGTGGGATATGGGGAGGCCTCGAGTCAGTAAATAGCTCTTGAGCTTTAGTAGAAGGCCGAGTCAGAGCCGAGGATCGGCTCCGAACCCATCCAGCAAGAATGAAGGCGAGATAGACAACTTAACATTAATATCTGTGAGACTGCAACTTGGACTTTCACATATGCCTTTCCTATGTATTAAAACTAAATGCCCAGACTGGAGAGGTGACAGGATTTGCCTATACTGTCCTGGAAGCAATTTTGCCTTTGACCATCCATGCTTTCCTGGGGGATAGGGTACTCTGTTTGACATACATCATCTATCTCCTTTTTCTCTTCTTCTTTTCTCCTTTCACTCAGAATCCCTTCTCTGTAAGCTGGCTCATTTCTACTTGTTCTTGAACTCACATTCTCTTACAAGCAATATTCACCTGACACTTACTCACTATCATGTCTCCTATACTCAAAGCTTATTTCACATATATCCTACTCTTTACCACTACTATAGCCTCCCTATCCATACCCTATTAGTGTACCTTCTTTGAAAATATCACTTTACATGAACAAAACCTTCACCTCCAACAAACTTTACCAACCTCTTTTTTCAATACCCTCACTCATAGTAACATAACCTGTTCCTCTAACTTTCTACTTCCTAAATACCACAGAACAACTCATATATCATTCTACTTCAACAAAAAGAATCTATACAACTCACCAAAATCCCTTAAATTCCATGTTAATTCCCAGCACAACCTCCTCCTACATGGAGATATTCATCCTAACCCTGGTCCCTATACTAATAATAATTTTAATCTAAATAATATTACTTCACCGACACCATCATCATGTACTAAAACAGCCAACTCCCTACTAATAGCACAACTTAATATAAGAAATTTAAATAACAAAACTCATCACCTCCATTCACTTCTTGCCTTACATGCATTCGACATTCTATGTCTTACTGAAACTTGGCCAAAATCCTCTATTCAAGATCAGGAAATCACCCCTCCTGGCTATAATATACTTAGATGTGACCGCATAAGGAAGAAAGGTGGAGGCGTAGCTATTATCTATAAATCTAATCTCCAAATCACCCTCTATAATGAACTTCCATCACTAGACTCCAAAGCCGAAATATTATCTATCAAACTAAACATTAACAACAACAAATCAATTTATCTAATTTGTATGTACCTTCCCCCTGGAAATAATACTCATATTCTAGAAAACTTACTTAGTTCACTTTCTAACCAACTACCTCAGGAAACCATAATACTTGGTGACTTCAACATTGACTGGATGACCTGCTCATCCCAGCACCCTACCAGCCATATAAATCTTTATGGCTTCTCTCAATTAATAAACACTCCAACTAGAATCCATAAACCCACAAAAAAAGAAACAACTCTTGACTGGATCCTTACTAATAACCACCCAAACAAGTACTCTCCAGGAACTCTTCCCGATAATATTAGTGACCATATGCTCACATATGTTATTAGACAAAAATCGCATAACCCAACTACCCATAAACTTAAGGTGTCTCGCTCAAACAAATTCTTTAACCCTGATAAGTTTCTGACTGAATTGAAAGCATGTGACTGGTCTCCAATGACTACCCTCGAACTAAACGAAGCAGTGGCCTACTTTAATACCAACTTTCTACAAATCCTTGACTATCATGCTCCCATTCGCTCTACTAGGATAAGAACCAAATCAGCCCCGTGGCTTACTAAGCAAACTAAACAAAAAATGCTCCTTAGAAACAAAATTTGAGCTAAATGGAGAACTACCAAATGTACATCTGATCACCTACTCTTTAAGCAATTAAGAAATGCCCCTAAGAAAGATACTCTTTCAGATCAAAAGGAATATTATCTTCACCTTCAACAAACTAGTCAACAATCCCCCAAAAAATTCTGGACAGGTATTAACAAACTTCTTAAACCAGGACATTCAACTACTCCTACCCCTTCAGGCTTTAACCTCAACAACTCCACCCTGATCCCAGATGCCTTTAACAAGTATTTTACAGAAGCCATTCAAACCCTAGCTAATTCATTACCCTCTTCTACTACCTCCTTACCTAATACCTCTAACACTTCATCTAATGCCTTTCACATTCAACCAGTTCCTACATCCCTTATTTATAAGCTTCTCAAGAAACTTAAACCTTGCACCCCATCCGCTGACCAACTCCCATCAGAATACCTACAAATCGCTGCAAAAGCTATATACTACCCCATATCCATTCTTATTAATAGGACTATCTCTGAAGGAAAAATCCCCACCTTATGGAAAATATCTCATATAATACCGCTACATAAAGGGGCTCCTCTATTGAGCTCTCAAACTTTGCCCTATTGCCTTACTCTCCCCATTAGCAAAGATTATGGAAAGATGCATACATAAACAAATTCTTAACTACCTTCTACAAAACAAACTTCTAGCCAATAGTCAACATGGTTTTAGACCTTCCCACAGTACTACAACTGCCCTCCTTTCCTTCTCTGATGCCATAAATAATAATAGGAACAACAATCTTTTCTCATCAGCACTATTCCTAGACCTGTCAAAGGCCTTTGACATGGTTAACCATAATATACTTCTTGACAAACTAAATCTCTATTCACTTGGCTCACAAACTCTTCAATGGTTCAGGAGTTACCTCCAAAATAGGCAACAAGCAGTGCTATGGGACAACAACCTATCCTCCTTACTCCCAGTAAACATTGGGGTTCCACAAGGCTCAATCCTAGGTCCCCTTCTTTTTCTTTATTTATCAATGACCTTCATTTGAATATACCCCAAGCCATCTGCATTCAATATGCTGATGACTCAACTCTAATCTGTGCTGCTAATAACGTTTCCTCCCTCCAGTCCCTCACCCAAACAGTCTTCCATAATGTAGAAAAATGGTTTATGGAACACTCTCTCCTTCTTAATCCCAAAAACAAAACTTCTTCTCTTTACCCCTACACACAAATCACCAACACCTTTCTCCACTATCTCCTCTAACAATGCTACCTGTATTAGTCCAGATATGACCACTCGCCTATTAGGTGTAACTATTGACAACCATCTTAATTTTGATGACCACATTAACAACACCATTAAATCAGTTAACAAAAAAATCGGTACTCTCTACAGAATTAAACCCTTTCTTACCCCAACTGCTAGAAAAACAGTGGCCCAGACCCACCTGATCTCCACCCTTTTCTGAGCCTCTGCTATATATACAAACTTGTCTAAAAATAACATCACCAAACTTTCTACCTGTTACAATAGTATTACTAGATTCATTACTGCTACCCCTTTTAGAACCCACCACTGTCTTAACCTCAAGCAACTAGATTGGTTAGAACTCAACAACCACTTACTCTATCAACAATTAATTATCATTCATAAGACCCTTTACTACCCTGATGCTACCCCTAGCCTTACAAAACTGATTTCACCTTATAAAAACCTAGCCACACTACGCTCGGCTAATAAACACCTTGTAGCCTTAACCAAATCAAAGAATAAAGCTGGGGACTCATTATTTTCAAATTCTGTCGGGAAAATCTGGAATCAACTACCTCATGAAATAACAAACCTAGACTCTACATCCCTTTTCAAAAGACATATCAAAAAACATCTTAAAACTCAATGGCTGTGTCCTTGTGCTAATCCTGACTGAAATTATTTCTCCACTACTCCCAACTTCCCCCCTTTTCCCAACTGTCCCTCTAAACAACTTATTTTAACTGTTGACAGTTTTATCTTTGAGATTGTCTCTAACATTTTTTTCTCTTCTTCCCTCCACCATGTTATCACATCTTGAATTTTTTTTTGTATCTAACTGCAGAATATTGCTTACCTTGTAATTTTATTGTTAACCAGCTATTTTCTGAAAAATTGTTGTTCTGCTTTTTTTGTTTCCGTTAATTCATACATAAGTCCACCTTTGTACTTATTGTATTATGCTTAATATTTTTTATTGTTAATGATTGTTTACTTCTTGTAATTGGAGCTTTTCTCCCCGGGCCTCTACTGAAAACGGATATTTGTCCAGCTAGACTAGCCCGGTCAACAAATGTAAAATAAAAAAATAAAAAAATAATAATATCTGATTTATTATCTTACAGCAAATCTATGTATTATGAACATAGTACAGTTGTGCGAGTACACTCACATGGTAGATTCTCAGACAGTAGCCCACCAAACAGCAGATCATTGTTTCAGGATAGGATCCTACTGTCATAGGTTCATAGGATCCTACTTCCTTTAAAGAAAAGTAACGTGTCATGCATAGTTTGGTAGTTTTAATTCATTTTGAATAAAGTCTTCATCTGCCTATTAGTTAATGGCCTTTAGTCATTTCCTTTTATGGTGTGAGTTTATTTTTTGGTATTTTCTAGTCCTACCCTTCTTCATCCTGATTCTACATACTTTTTCTGCAGTGGCCTTTGCATATCATTAATTCTGTTGTCTACCACAAATTTGATAATGGGAACGATGTGTTTTGTTGTTTACTTTTTATTTATTTATTTTTATTCCAAAGTGTGATTTGTTACTTGCCCTTACTTGTACAGTTTGTTTTGGATGTATTATAAGAAGTATATAGCAATTGTTGGTGCCTTATTTTATCCATGCATTATTCTTAGGAGCATAATTTACTTGTGAAGTTTTGACTTATGGCTTTTCCCCCAAAACATTTTTGATACACTGATTCTTGTCCATCCTTGCCCTGCACTGTAGAAAAAATATAACCAGGGGTTGTAGTACAACCTTTATATAGCTTGTCTTCAATTGGTCATAGCTTGAGAGTGCACAACCTAGAGCGTAAGAATACCTCACTATTATAAAAAACTGGGTCAGGGATGGATACCTCCTGCCAGCTGCATTGCAACCAAATTTAAAAGTCTGCTGCAGGGATCCTATATTTAAACATCTACTTTTATACTAAGTATGCATTTTTGTTTATTTAATCACAGCTGGACTTCATGATATACAAGCTGATGAGATTGCAAACATTTGTTTATTTAGTAGTGGCAGGAACATTTTGCTTTGCATTACATAGATCACTGCTTATTGAATGCATTATGTACTTAAAGCTGGCAATAGTGACAATCTTTACTATACACATATGCCTGTTTTTCTGTTTTTCATTTAGGCCAAGATTATTGTCCACAGAAAGGAAGATGGAAAGAATACAAAGAAAGCCCATGAAATGGAAGATAACACCACTAGACAACATATGAAACATGAGAAGAGTACAGCTGTAGTCCAGGAAATGAAAGGTACAGCCTCTGAACATCATGAGAAACATGGAAAGAGTACAGTCATAATCCAGGAAGTGAAAGCTGGAACCAGTGCACACCATGAGAAACTTGGGAAGAGTACGGCTATAGTCCAGGAAGTGAAAGTTGGAGCCACTGAACATCATGAGAGGCATGACAGAAGTACAGCTATAATCCAGGAAGTGAAAGCTGGAACCAGTGCACACCATGAGAAACATGTCAAGAGTACAGCTGTAGTCCAGGAAGTGAAATCTAGAACCAGTGCACACCATGAGAAACTTGGGAAGAGTACAATTATAGTCCAGGAAGTGAAAGGTGAAGCCACTGAACATCATGAGAAACATGGGAACAGTACAGCTGTAGTTCAGGAAGTGACAGGTGGAGCCACTAAACATGAGAAACATGGGAACAGTACAGCTATAGTCCAGGAAGTGAATGATGAGAAATGTGGGAAGAGTACAGCTATAATCCAAGAAGTGAAAGCTGGAACCAGTGCACACCATGAGAAACTAGGGAAGAGTACAATTATAGTCCAGGGAGTGAAAGGTGGAGCCACTGAACATCATGAGAAGAGTGCAGCTATAGTCCATGAAGTGAAAGGTGAGAAACCTGAGAAAAGTACAGCTACAGTCCAGGAAGTGAAAGCTGGAACCAGTGCACACAATGAGAAACTTGGGAAGAGTACGGCTATAGTCCAGGAAGTGAAAGCTGGAACCAGTGTACACCATGAGAAACATAGGAAAAATGCTGCTTTTGTCCAGAAAGTGGAAGATAAAGCCATGGAACAGGAAAATAAACACTGGAAAAATAAGGCAGGGACCTCCCTTCCTCAGAATGAGTTCAACACTTTCAAGCAGAGTGAAGCTAAGACAGGGGCTCCAGCTAATAAACTTCCAGATGGAGTAAAACAGCATTGTTCAAGGTCAGTAATAATGAACTACGATGTGATGTTCCTTTTTTAAAACAACTGTACAAATCTATCAACTAAAAATGCCTCAGTAAAAGAGGGATGTAATGTTTAAATGCAGCCAGGCATACTGATAACCAGGTCATCAATTGTAATGAATCTTGGATGGCTGCTGTTTCCCTTTCCTTGCTGACACTGGTAACCTCAGAGTTAGAGTAACAATGTATATGCATATGGAGTACAGGGTGTTGTTCACATAAAAAAAAAAAAAACATTTCCGTGGTGTATGTACTTCTATGTGCTCACATGAAGGGAGCAGAGTGTGCATGCTTGGCAGACTTGTTTGTTTCTATTTGGTAGACTAGTTAAGATGACTTTTGAAGAAAAGGTCCTCGGTGACTCATATGTTGTCTTATCTGAAATGGTTTGTATAGCTTTTCACTGTTGATAGCAAAATGTGTTTTAACTTTGTCCAAGTGGTGAATTATAACACTTTGTCCAAGTACTGAATTAAGACATGTTTGAAACTTATCTATATTGCCTTTACTTATTTTACTTTATTTATTGTCTCTTCCCTCCATTGCTAATCCTCTTTCATGATTTTCCCATTCATTCATTCATTCGGTGTGGAACAGTTTTTTTTCAGCCCTCTCCATGCCTTTTGACCAACTGACCAGTTGCAGTGTGAGTATCATGTCTGTATTCTTACAGCCTTTTTTATATGTGCCTACCTATCTACCTAGCCCTCTGCACATGGCACTAGATAGCAAAAGGTTCAGTGTACAGTGAACTTTAATGAGTGCATTATCTGCTGCCATGAGTGATTTAACAACCTTGTACTCTTGCTTGGAAGGTCCTGCCTCCATTTCTATGCAAGCACCTTCGTGTATCTTTGGTCTCAATCAGGAAGTCTAGTAACGAAGGTGCATCCAACTAAGTGTGCCCCATCCTACTGTCCAAGGGTGGTGAGCAGGTGATGCTTCATCACTCCTGCCCTTCTCGTCATCAGCTTTGACAGCATCCAGACTATTTGGCTGAACGCACTCAAGGCTTTATCCCTGTATGCCATGGAGTGGTATGAAGTGGTGAGATCCTACTATATTACTAATGACAGACTGGTTATTCTTGTAGGGAAGATGTTCTTATTGACATACCTATGCAAGGTTGCTGCTCCTTTAAAAAGTGAGAACCAGGGAAGAAGATGTCATATTGCAGTTGGTGAAAAGGACCTTATTATTAATTGCATAGGTCGACAAACTTGGATGGAGCAGAACTGCCCTACTCTCAGGAGGGCTGAGCATGCCATGATGATGTTCAAGTCTCACCAGTCTCCCAAGCATATGACTGCAGAGTGTCTGATTGCTCCTATAGAGTTGTATACTAAGTCATGGGATCCTCTTTATCTACTCTCCATTAGTTGGTCCTGACAGAAGCTAAATCTCACATCCCCCCCCCCCCCAAGGATGGTCAGCTGACATTGGCTACTTGGTCCTTCCTGTCCTGGCTAGCTGTCCAGCTCCTAAGTCACTATTCAACCTTTGGTCACCAGTGTCACAGGTGGGTGTACTGCTACAGAACTACCAAACTTGTATCGTCATAATTTAGGTCAGTTGCGGTAAACTTAGTTTACTAATATGTACCTAAGAAATTATTTAAATGGTGGATTCTTGTGAGACACCATTTGTTTATTCTTAGCTCATTTTACTCAGCTATTTTTAATTTATATAGTATTAGTTGTAACTAGTGCTTTTCTAATGTTAAGTTGTCAATCTTGCCTTCATTCTTGCTGGATGGGTTCGGAGCCGATCGGCTCCGACTCGGCACTTGCTTTAGCTTGAGAACTCCTTTTACCAGCTCGAGGCAACCCTATATCCCATGATGCAAGGCGGAACTACCCCAGATCTCGTTTGCCGCTTAGCGAAAGAGGTCTCCTTTGCCAGCTGAGGTAAGTAATTTTTTGTCAAAAGAGAAAAAAGCTTAGTTAGGGATTTATTTCCCCCTTGTTTCCACTTTCATACTGTGTAGTGTGTTTATAGCCCACCCTATTCCCTTATAGTTCAAAACTTTTAAATTTCTTTGGTAATTGTATAAAAGTTTAGTTAGGCCTAGACCCCATTGGTTAATCCCTACCTGTGTGTCTGTGTGTTAGGGGATTAATTGTGTGTGTTTGTTGGGGTTTGTGTGTGACTTCTTCCTTAGAATTATGTCAAAGGAAGGCAAGGTCTCAGGCTTCAAGAAGTGTGACTCGTGCTGTCAGAAAATGTCTCTGACAGGCGGTCACACTTCTTGTGTTTACTGGGGCCTTTGCACCTGCAGGACTTCTGTGCTTTGTGTCACTCTTTTAGCCAGAGAGTCCTGCAGGAACGGAGGAATAAGCTGATCCTCCGTGGCTTACTTAAGCCAGAAGGTTCTCCCTCTAAAACAGGGTCTGGTAAACCTTCTAAGCCACCGAAGGTTCAGGCTACAGTATCCAAGCCTCCTCCGGTGGCTCCGGCTCCGTCGGGGCCGAGATCGGCACCGGCTGGAACCGATCTATCTGCTTCCAAAGTAGTGGGTTCGGCACCGATTGGTTCCGACACCCGGTCTACTGTGGCCTTGTCGGCTCCAGCTGGAGCCGACACCTTATCAACATCGGAGCCGAAAACCTTCGGCTCCATCTGGAATTCAGGGACTTCGGCTCCGATGACTTCGTCCCGAAGAGATCTCGGTCCCCGCCGTTTGCAGAGTATCCACTCGGCTCCGGGGTCTCCTCTTTTGTCGGAGCGGAGCCATCGGAGCCGATCTTCGAGATCTTCCAGGCTGTCTGACCACGACTTAGAGAGGGTGGTAAGCAGGCTGTTGAAGTCGCAGGCACTGGCCCAAATGCTCCATAGCCCGTCTCAGCAGACTTCGGCTATTGTTTCACCCCTTGAACTTCCTCCTCCGACTCCACACCAGAGTTTGGAGCCGGAGCTTCTCGGGACAGCGACTGTTTAGGCGCCGGAGCCGATACATCCTTCGGCTCCATCGTCCTCAGCTCCGATCTCCTCCTTGAGACCTTCCTTGGAGGGATCCGGTCGTCGGGTTTCCCTTGTCGGCTCCGAGGGGGCTAGTGGCATCGGACCCTTGTCCGACCCGCTCTCCCTCTCGGGCTTCGGCTTTGGTAAGCTCGGCACCGACATCGACCTCGAGCCTTCCCTCTCAGTGGAGCGGAATTCCTGTATCCTCGGATCGGGATATTCCGGCCTCCGGGAGGGAGCCTTTGAGGTGATGAGGAGTGTCCTGGCTACTGAGCCAGGTCAGCGGTCCATCCCTCTAGCTCCTCCCTCTTGGTGCCTGTAGACACCTCTTGCCATCCTCTTGCTCTCAGGCCCAGGGATCCATCGCCCCAGGTTTCCCCATTGGGAATTTCCTCCTCTTCCAAAGTTTCTCCTGATCCGGCAGGTGAACCCCTCGGAAGAGGCGTGTAAGAGGAAACACACAGACTCCCGAGTCTACTACACCTGATACCGACTTAGATGAGTCGGAGGGTTCCCCGATCCCCCTCTGAGGATGTCTCCTTTTCAGACATCCTTGAGCTCCTCAAACAGAGGGGGAATTGGCCATCCATTGATCCCTCCGAGGATGAGTCGGTATACCTGGAGGCGCTTGGATCCCGACCCTCCACCTCCTGGGTGTCTCCGCCTTTCGACCCACTTATGCAGGTAGTGGCTCGGAAGGCGTGGGCGCTCCAGATTCTGTGGAACCTGTCCCCAGGAGACCATCCAAATTTATCACGGCCCCTACGGACAAACAGTTTCTTTCCAAGGGCATCTCTGTGGATGCTATGGTGGTGGCAGCGGCCACTAAGAAGGAACTGGCGGATCCTTCAGTACCTGTCCATCCTCCTAACAAGGATTCTAGGACCATGGACAGGTATGGAAAGCGGATGTTTTCTTCAGCGACCTTTGCTATGCGTTAAGCTGAACTACCTTTGTCACTTCACCAGGCTTCAAAGGGATATTCTCAAGGAACTGGGTGAAGTGGTCCAGGATCCTTCTGCTGCTGGGGCTCAAGAAAAGATTGCCTCACAGCTAGCAATCCTGAATTCCCTATCCAACTCCTCCATGCGGCTCATATCCTATGCGGCCGATGGAGCGAGCAGGGCCGCAGGCACAGGAGTTGCTCTTAGACGCCAAGCCTGGATGCGGCTTTGTAATTTTGCGGACCCCTTTAAGGCGTCCTTCACTAACACCCCCTTTGATGGTTCGGCTTTGTTCGGACCTCAGGTGAAGGATACCTTGACCAGGTGTGAGCAGGACGGTAAAACTCTTTCTGCCGTTGGAGTCCATTTTCCACCCTTCTAGACCATATCCCAAGGGTCAGAAGGGAGGGAAGATGTGGTTCCATAAAGCCCAAGGAGCTACACGGACACACGTGGTCAGTTTACCCCAGAGGCAGAGGGGTAACAATAATAGACGCCGCCCTAGAGGCAGGGGGGAGTCCTCAGAACCAGGGCAACAGGGAGTCTCTTCCTGAGAAGCCCTTTCAGCATCCCTGAGGTGTTGCCCGACTGTCCACCTTTGGAGGCAGTCGGGGGAAGGATTTCGCTGTACCCAGTAGCCTGGCATTCCCTCACACAAGATATGTGGGTACAGTCGATCATATCCGAGGGTTACAAAATCCCCTTCAAAAGGTATCCCGTACCTCAACAATCCCTTCCAGACATCTCACCCGGTCAAAGGGATTTGGCAGAACAGGAGGTTTCAAAGCTCCTAGGAAAAAGAGCCGTCCAGATTGTGCCGGCAGACCAAGTAGGATCCGGCGTCTACTCGAGATTCTTTTTGGTCCCCAAAAGGACGGGAGATTGGAGACCAATATTAGACCTGAGCAGTCTAAACAGATTTGTCAAGAAGGCAAGATTCCGGATGGTCACGCTTCAGTCCATTCTGTCCTTTCTGGGCAAGGACAACTGGATGTGCTCTATAGACCTTCAGGACGCGTACTATCACATAAAGATTCACAGGCGCTCAGAAGGTTTCTCCGCTTCGGCTAGGGACCAGTCATTACCAATTCAGAGCCCTGCCCTTTGGCCTCACTTCAGCCCCCAGAGTGTTTACCAAATGCATGGCAGTGGTCACAGCTCATCTGAGACGTCTAGAATTCCAGGTGTTTCCTTATTTGGACGACTGGCTCCTCTCCGCCACCACCAGGTGTCAGCTTCTTCAGACCAGAGACTACACTCTGCAGCTTTGCAGGAGTTTGGGAATTTCAGTAAATTTCGAAAAATCTTCTCTGCTGCCTTGCCAATCTATCACCTTTATAGGCGCAGAATTAAACACCGTCAAAATGTTAGCCAGACTAACAGATCAAAGAATTCTGGACATCCAAAAATTTGTTCGGATTCTATTGCAGAGCAGCAAGGTCAAAGCCAGATTTATACTGAAGGTTCTAGGTCTTATGGCTGCGGCCATTGTTCTTCTACCACTGGCTCGCTTCCACATGCGTCTTCTGCAGTGGATGCTATTCACTCAGTGGTCGTACCACAGTCTCCCGATGAGGCACGAAATCTTAGTCACACAGTCATGCAGAACTCATCTGAATTGGTGGATATCTTCCCCTCTTCTTCATCAGGGCCGACCCTTTGTTCCCCCTCCTCCAGTTGCCACAGTCACTACGGATGCCTCTCTGATCGGGTGGGGGGGGCATTATCAGGGCAGGATGGTCCACGGGACGTGGCAACCCATAGAATACCATCTGCACATAAATGTCCTGGAGATGAGAGCGGTACTTTTAACGTTGCAGGCCCTCAACGACTTTCTTCCCACAGGGACTATTGCAGTACAAACGGACAACATGTCCGTGGTCTGGTACATCAACAAGCAGAGCGGGACCAGGTCCTATCCGTTATGTCGAGAAGCTCTCAGACTTTGGCAATGGGCAATCTCCTCTCATCGGTTTCTGATAGCAACGCACATCCCCGGCAGGTCCAACCTCTTGGCGGACAGGCTGAGCAGATCCATTCTGATGCCTCACGGGTGGTCTCTCAATCAATCTGTAGTGGATCAGATTTTTCTGAAGTGGGGCACTCCTTGTTGCGATCTTTTTGCTACACCTCAAAACAACAAGTGCCCCGATTTTTTCACCCTCTTTCCCCTTCCAGGCCAACCCCTGAGAGACTCTCTAACCCAGGATTGGCCCCGGGGACTTCTGTACGCTTTTCCTCCTTTTCCCTTGATTCCACAGGTCATTCAGGATTCCACAAGTCATTCAGAAAGCCACCGTTTTGAGGGCCAAGTTGATTCTCATTGCCCCTTATTGGCCTCGACAAATTTGGTTTCCGTCTCTGCATCGTCACCTTCTGGTGCAGTCCTGGCATCTGGACCCAGTTCCGGATCTCTTGATCCACCAGTCGGGTCAGCAGCACCGGGCCATTCATTCTCTCAACCTCACTGCTTGGTTGCTCCACTTCCTTCCCTAGCCAGGCTACTGATGATCTCTGACTCAGTCAGAGACATCTTAGTGTCTTCTTTAAAGTCGTCCACTAGGACTGTTTATGCTAGCAAGTGGCGACGTTTTTCTATTTGGGCAAATTCCAGGAATATTGATCCCTTTACTGCTCCTGTACATTCTGTTTTAGATTTCCTGGCGGAGGTTTTTCATTCAGGATCCTCGTCATCTACAGTAAAAGTGCAACTGGCTGCTATTTCCAACTATCATGTTGGCTTGCATGACAATAACATTATGTCTCATAGATTATGCAAGGCCTTTCTGAGAGGAGTTTTTCTCCTAAAGCCGCCTATAAAGCATCCTCCTCCGCAATGGGATCTAAACTTAATGTTGGCATCCTTGATGCTACCTCCCTTCGAACCGTCTGCTTCATGTTCTTTGAAGTTATTAACCTGGAAAACTATATTCTTACTGGCTGTCACTTCAGCAAGAAGGGTTTCCGAGATTCAAGCTCTCTGCATTCGTTCCCCTTACTTGGTTTTTCATAAGGACAGGGTATCATTAAGAACTAACCCGTCCTTTCTCCCCAAAGTTGTGTCTCAAACCAATATTAACCAATCTATAGATCTACCAGTCTTTTTCCCAAACTATTCCGACAGAGCTGAACAGAAGCTTCATTTTTGGATGTCCATCGTCAGCTCAGGTACTATTTGCATAGAACTAAACAATTCAGGAAATCGGACCAATTATTTGTCTCCTATGCAGAAAACAGGATAGGTCTTCCAGTTTCTAAAGTGACCTTATCCAGATGGTTGACTTCCACCATTTCCTATGTGTACTCTCTCAGAGGCAAGCAGCTATCTTCTAAACCAAAAGCACACTCAACCAGGAGTCTATCCACTTCTGCAGCCTTTCAGGATAGACTACCCATTGATACCATTTGTGCAGCAGCTACTTGGGCCACGCCTCATACCTTTGTCTCTCATTACAAGTTGGACTTGGCCTCCAGAGATAGGGCCAGTTTTGGTTCCACAGTTCTCAAGAGTCTGTTCCATTGAGCCACCGGGATACAGGTGCTAGGGCGGTCCCATCCAGCAAGAATGAAGGTGAGATTGACAACTTAACATTTAGAAGTTATGTACCTACCATAACGTTCCATGTTAGTTGTCTTCTCTGCTTCTTTCTTCCCTCCCTCCTTCCCCCTGGCCTGGACAGATCTTGAAGAGTTCCTATCAGGTTGTTTTCCTCCTGAGCCTTCATATGAGGACTCTTATTATGAACTTGTTTTCCTAATTATGTTAGGTTAGTCCTTAGCAGGGTAGGTTAGCTACCAAACGAGATCTGAGGTAGTTCCGCCTTGCATCATGGGATATAGGGTTGCCTCGAGCTGGTAAAAGGAGTTCTCAAGCTAAAGCAAGTGCCGAGTCGGAGCCGAGGATCGGCTCCGAACCCATCCAGCAAGAAAGAAGGCGAGAGAAGACAACTAACATGGAACGTTATGGTAGGTACATAACTTCTAATTTCCTCTTTTCATCACTATCAAATTGTTGGAACACCTGATGTTAAATATGTACCGCATGACTTTAATGAAAGTCCTTCTCTTTTGCCTCAAAATAAACATAATTGCTGAAAATGTGGGTTTAAAACTTTGTATTCCTTAAGAAAGAAAAAAAAAATTATGTCTGCTAAATTCTTGCTTGTAGTTTGTGGGAAAAGTGAGGTTATTTATGACAAAAAAGTGACTAGCTCTTACGTGATGGGAATTATTTACACAACAATTTTATAAAGTGATGTTAGGACAAAGACTGGCATTATGATGGTCATATAACTGTTTATACTTTAAAGAACACATTACAGTCTCAAATAGAAGTGAAAGTTCTGTAGCATGATGTATCAGATTAGAATGCAAAAGCATTATTTAAAAATATATACTGGTTTGTAGCCTATTCTCTGAGAGGTGGGATTTAAAATCTCACTGTAGAAAGAAGTGTCACCGCTGAGCATGAATCATGTATTTATTTATTTAAATTTGCCTACTGATGTATGACATTGAATGGACTGGACCATTTTTAGACCAAGGTGGGATCATACGGCTTAACATAAGTCGTGTATGTGTAAATTTAAAAGTTTTATTCTTATTTCTGGCGAAAAAAGTGGTACACTCACTGAAACATTATTATAAGAGTGAAGTGTATCAAAAGTAGTTGAGGTAGTATCTGATGGGGTACACACATCGTATGATGGAGTTAAAGAGGCTGGTGGCATGGTATCGGGGGGGGGGAGTGGCTACACTTCATCCAAAAACTGGAAAAGGACTTGGGGTTAATACTGCAGAACACCTGAACTATTGGGCTTAGTGTGTGGGGGTAGCAACAATGCCAGACCAGATGATAGGGAATATATCAAAGAGCATTGCATGTAAGTACAGGAGGGAGGTAACGTCTGTTTGTCAGGCCCTTATAAGACTGCATGTTCTTCAGGTCCTGCTGGAGAGGGTGCAGAAAAAAGTAGTTTGTGTGACCTATATAGAGGAGAGGAAGGAAAGAATGTTGTACAAAGAGGCTTAGGGAACATGGCCTCATCTGAAGTAGTTGACTTCATTTGGTCTTCAACCTGTGGATATTCGGATCCGAACTGGATCCGAGATTGCCGCATCACTAGGATCTGATCCGAGCTCCAAGCTCCTCCCTTTACCCATAATGCTGCGTCTCCTTCCTTCCCTCAGATCTCATTTGCCTCTGAAAAGCTACACATCGTGGTCGCAGAGCTCCAAGCTGTATTTTGGGTAAGTGACTGTTTTTGGGGGGTAGTTTAGAGTAAATTCCTTTCCCAGCCTCTTGTTTTCACCTCACCTACTGCGTTTTTCCACTGGATTCAAAAAAGAAAGTAAAAGTTAAGTAGTTTGTTGTAGTTTCCCTTTGGCCTCCTGCTCCCTCTCCTTTGGTGTGTGTGTGTGTGCGTTTGCAGGTGCTGTTTGAGTCAATTATTATCCCTAGTATGGCTGAGACTCCCAAGCCAGTATTCAGGAAATGCACAGAGTGTGGCCATAAGCTCTCTCCAGCCGATGGCCACACTCTGTGTGTAGTGTGTTTTGGCATGGCCCATCTGCTTACCGCCTGTCCTATTTGCCCAGGTTTTAACCAGTGGGCCCTTAAGGACAGGAGGGCTAAGGTGGTGATGAAAGGCTTGCTCTCTTCTATAGGGACGGCCGTCCCCATTACTGCAGCTTCAATGGCCTCTAGTTCGGCTGCTTCTGCTTCCTCCCCTCCCCAGGCCTCTGGGACTCAACCTCCAGTCATGAGGTCTGGGGAAGGTGAAAAACAAAGAAAGGACAAATCTAGGAAGCGGTCCCTGCACAGCTCGGCTCTGGCGGGGCCTCCTGCTAAATCCAAGACCACTCCTAGGCCCAGAACCCCTCAGCTCCAATCACCTAGGTTCTCCCCAGAGCCAGAGATTTCTAGGTCCCCATCTAGAAGTTCCCCTCATCGGCACTCCTGGCCGGTGTCAGTGGCTTCTTCGTCTAGGTCGACCTGTAGTCTTAGCAAGGTAGAGAGAAGATGGACAGGATGATGCGGAAGTTCATCCGCACCCAGATCCAGATGGGAGTCTTGCCAGCCCCCTCTCCCTCCGGAGCGGGGAGCTCGCAGCCCTTCTCACCCCCATAACTCCTTCTTCAATCTGACCGTCAGTTTTGGAGTCTTTGGATCCGAGGCTGAGTCGCCCCCAGAGTCCATGTCGGCAGAGGGCAAGAAGACATTCGCACGAATAGCCACTCTTAAGGCAGCAGCCAATACGTCCATGCGCCTCTGTTCCCATGCCACAGAAAGAGCTGCTAGGGCGGCTGGTTCTGGCATTGCCATGAGGCATCCCGCCTGGCTCCAGCTGTGTCAGTTCTCGGAACCCTTCAAGGTGACCTTTTCTAATGCCCCCTATGATGGTTCTTCCCTGTTTGGGAAGTCTGTGCGTGAAACACTGGTCCAGAGTGAAAAGGACGGGAAGACACTGTCTGCAGTCGAGATCCCCTCCCCCCTCAAAGATACTACTCCAGGAATCTGCAAGGGGCAAAGAAAATGTGGTTCCGAAAATCTCAGTTCTCCCAGGACATTCAGGACTCATCTTCCCCCAGAGGCAGAGGGGGTCATGATAGACGCCGGCCCAGAGGCAGAGGGGTCTGAGAAATTTTGGGTCTCGAGAACAGTTCTCGAACAGACCCATGCAGCAGCCCTGAGGGACTGCCTGACTGCTGATCTCTGGAGGCAGTTGAGGGCTGCCTCTCGCTACACCCAAGGGAGTGGGAGTCCATAACAACAGACCGTTGAGTGTTGCAAATCATATCCAGAGGTTATTGCATCCCATTCGTAGAGGCACCCCTCCCACCAAAACACCTGCCAGACATTCCACCAGTGCAAAGGGAGGTAGCAGCTCTGGAAATAGACAAGCTGCTAAAAAAGAGTCATCCAAACCATCCCCCCACACCAATCCGGATTGAGCATTTACTCCAGGTTCTTTTTAGTGCCAAAGAAGACGGAGGACCTAAGACCCATTCTGGATCTTTCCACCTTGAACCTATCTGTAGCCAAGGAAAGATTCTGGATGGTCACCCTTCAGTCCATCCTGCCCTACCTGCAGGAAAAGGATCGGATGTGCTCGATCAACCTCCAGAATGTGTATTATCATGTCAAAATGAACAGGCGCTCCCACAGATTTCTCCGCTTCTGGCTAGGGGCCAGTCATTATCAGTTCAGGGCCCTCCCCTTTGGTCTCACCACAGCCCCCAGAGTGTTTATCAAAGTGATGGCAGTAGTAGTGGCTCACCTGAGGCTTCAGGGAATTCAGCTCTTGCCTTACCTGGATGATTGGCTCCTTGCTGCCCCCACCAAGCATCTGCTGTGCCAAGCCAGGGACTATTTCCTAGTATTACTGAACAGTCTGGGCATTACTATAAATCTCAGCAAATCATCACTGACTCCAGTCCAGACCCTAGACTTTACAGGACCTTGGTTGGACACCATACAAATGGAGGTTTACCTCACTCAGGAAAGGGTACACAATTTAAGACCATGTTTCTTACATTCTCCATGCTCATCTTCCCTCAGCGGAAACTGTTCTGCGGGCTGTAGGGTCCACATGGCAGCCACAATCAATCTTCTACCCTTTGCACAACTTTGCGAGTTCTCCAGTGGACACTAGCAATTCAATGGTCTCTACTAGATCTACCCTTGCTCCATCCAGTTCAGATTTCCTGGGCTTGCAGAGTGTCTCTTCTCTGGTGGATTCTCTACCCAGACCTTGTCAAGGGACGCCCCTTTGTTCCGTCCTTTCCCACAACCACAGTGACCATGGATGTTTCCCAGCTGGGGGGGGGGGCATTGCTCGGGAAGAACTCTCCAAAGCATGTGGTCCCCTTCTGAGACCAATTTGCATATCAACGTCCTGAGATGAGGGTGGTTCTTCTAGTGTTGCAGGCCCTTCATGCCCATCTTCCTGTAGGGACTATTGCTGTTCAGTCTGTAGTGTGGTATATCAACAAACAGAGCAGAACCAGATCTTACCCCCTTCGTCATGAAGCCATGAGAGTGTGGGAATGGGCAATTTCCACCGGCCGCTTTCTGGTGGCAATGCACATTCCAGGAAGGTCTGACATTCTGGCAGACAGGCTCAGCAGGACTATTCTGATGCCTTACAAGTGGTCTCTGAAGCCTTCAGTAGAGGAACAGATCTTCCTCGAGTGGGGTCGGCCTTGCTGTGATCTCTTTGCATCACCTTCCAACGTGAAATGCAGTGAGTTCTTTGCTCTGTACCCCCCTCAGGGGGAAGCCCCTAGAGACGCACTGGTTCATGCTTGGCCTCCCAGTCTTCTTTATGCTTGCCCCCCCATTACCTCTCATTCCGAAATTTCTTCAGAAAGCTTGCAGGTTGGGAAGCACAGTAATCCTCATTGCCCCATTCTGGCCTCGCCAAACCTGGTTTCCCCTCCCTTTGGTCTCACCTGGTAGTTCTACCATAGATCTTGTATCCGGTTCTGGATCTCATTTCGCATCCCTCGGGGATTCCTCATCCAGGCCTGGACAGTTTGAAACTCACCATTTGGCTGCTGCAGTTCCATTAATGATTAGGGCTCCCGGTTTATCCTCTCCAGTTAAACCCATTTTGGTGGTGGCTCACCAGTTTTCCACCAAAAAATTTATCGTAGCAAGTGGAAACAGTTCTCTATATGGGCCTCTCAACGGGACCTAGATCCATTTACGGCTCCGGTCTGGGCTGTTCTGGAACTTCTAGCAGGTATTTTTCACCAAGGTGCTAGTTCTTCTTCTGTTAGAGTCCAACTGGCTACCATCTCAACTTCCATGTGGGGGAAAACATGTTTTTCCTAGCTTCTTCTAGACTTCGCAAGACCTTCCTCAAAGGCACCTTCCTTTTAAGACCCCCAGTGAAAGATCCTACACCTCCATGGGACCACACCTTTATACTTTAGGCGCTATTCTCTCCTCTCTTTAAGCCTGCGGCATCAGTAGATTTACAATTCCTATCTTGGAAAAGTGCTTTTTTGGTAGCTATCACTTCTGCTAGGAGGGTATCGGAACTTTAAGCATTCTCCATTAAAGTTCTTTACATGGTTTTTCATAAGGACAGGGTTTCCCTGCATACTAACCCTTCCTTTCTTCCCAAGGTGGCTTCAGAAACCAATATTAATCAAACTATTAATCTTCCTGTTTTCTTTCCAAATTTCCAAAATAGGGGCGAATACAAGTTGCACTTGTTGGACGTACATAACAAAATCTTTTCGCAAATCTGATCAGTTGTTTGTCTCCTATTTGAAACCATTTCTGGGCAAGTCCATTTGTAAAGTGACCATCACTCACTGGATTTCCCAATGTATCATTTGAGCATATTCTGATAGAGGCATTTCCGTTCTGGGCCAGGTGAAAGCCAACTCCACTAGATCCATGGCCACCTCAGCGGCCTTTTGGTCTAGGGTGTCGCTGGATGACATCTGTTCTGCAGCTACTTGGTCCTCATCTAATACCTTCATATCTCATTACAAACTGGACATCGTATCCAGGAGTAGGGCATCCTTTGGCTCTGCGGTGCTCCTGAATAACCTTCCATGAGGGCTAACCAGCTGTTGGTAGCTGGGGACTCTGTCCCACAGGTTGAAGACCAAATGAAGTCAACTACTTCAGATAAAGAAATTATGTACTCACCATAACATTCCATCTGAGAGTAGTTGTACTTCATTTGTCTTCAACAACCCCCCCCCCCCTCCTTCACCCTGACCTTGTCACTATTGTTCTAACCTTGGATTTGGGAGCGGAGCACTAGAGTGACTCTCTTAGTTATGCTTGGCTTAGTTGTTGAGAGCCATTAGTGGTAAGGTCTGATTGGGTCGGGCTTATGTTTTCTTGAGCAGCAAACTCAATCTGAGGGTAGGAAGGAGACAGGGGAGCATTGTGGGTTAAGGGGAGGAGCTTGGAGCTGGGATCAGATGCTAGTGATGCGGCCGTCTTGGATCCGATTCAGATCCAAATACCCACAGGTTGAAGACAAATGAAGTACAACTACTCAGATGAAACGTTATGGTGAGTACATAACTTCTTTTTTTGTTAGAAAAAAGGAGAGACTTTGGGGCATAAGAGAACATAAGGTATTAAAAGGGATGTGTAGTGAGGTTAAGTTACAAAGGAAGGAAGCAACTAGTATGAAAGGTCATGACTACCAGGTTAAGGGAGCTCAGTTCAATGCAAACATTAACAAGTACTTCACAGAGAGGGTGGTAAATAGATGGAATTAGTTGCTGTAATACCTAGCATATGCTAAGACACTTGGGATATTTTAAACAGTTTGGGACACCTGCATCAATATGAGAGCAGACTAGCTGCTGTAGGCTTACTGCAACACACAGGAAACTGGGCAGACTTCAGTTTCCTTTTACTGACGCTTGTTATGTTATGTTTTGCTAAGTGATGCTAAATGCTACAGTTTCATGGATTGTCTGCAGTTGGAGAGCATAAGGAAAACTACTGTTTCCTCACATATCAAAATGATTGCCTCCAGCCTGCACACAGCTATGAATGCAGATGATATTGTGCTCTTAAAGGGTTGCTGTAACCACTTAGTATTCAGTAATGCACTTGGTCAAGATCTGTGTCATGTACACCAGAGATGGCTATCATTAAAATCACTGCTGCAGTAGCCTAAGCTATATACATTATATTCTGCCAAGGATATAACAGCCATCCAGCTTTCATAAGGGCACCTTCTGTACGCTCTAACCGTTGTACAGCTTGAGGAGAGAAATATAAAGTCAGTCGTTAGGGCACCAGACTTTCTTGCCATTGAACTGCACTCTCCTTTCAAGCTCCAAGTGACCAATGGTGAGCTAGTGCTTCTCAAAGGCGGAGCAGATAAGTAACCCATTGGAGAATACCTTCCTCATTATCAATTTTTGTGAAGAAAATGTTATATTTTCTGTGAGAAGTCATTGCTAGGGGCCAGGTCTGGTATTTTTAGTGGCAGTCACTAAAAATATTTACCTTAAAACTTACATTTTCAGTCAGGGTTTTTTTGTTGGATAATACTTTTCAAGGTACCATTTTTTTCAAAGTACTATTTTTTGTGAGAAAAAGTATTTTCTGTCAACATTTATAGGTAGGGGCTAGTGGTGTTTGGGGTTGTCACTGTATCATTTTACCTCAAAACATATTTTTTCAGTCAGGTTCTAGCACAGATTGCCCAAGGCTTTGCTACCCACTTTTTTGGTAGAGGCATGGACCAAGCTTTGGACTCTGGTTCTTCCCCTCCCTATAACAAAATAAAAAATTTTAACAGGAGTCTTCAGTCTTGAAGCTGGCTTCTGCTTTGCATCAGACACTGATAAGTAACTGTGCTGTGGCCATTTCATACACGTCAGACCACTCATTTTCATTTGTCCCCCTAGTGTGGCTCCTCAAGAAGCCACTAAGGAACAAGAGACAGGCACATCCTCTGCAGCTGTTCAGCTCTCTTCAGTGAGGGACACTTGGTATCAGAGAAGAGAACAGAAGGTGTTCTTCCATGAAGCTTGATTCCTAGGAATAGGGTTCATTCTTGTGGATGGTCTTTTTCTGGAGTGGTCTCCAAAGAAAATGAAATATAAAGGCAAACATTTACATGTAAGCTAATTGCTTATGAACTAAGTGTTAACCACTCTGTATATACTTTCGATTTAATATTTCCAATGTATAAATTCAACTTTTATTTCATATACTGAGGAGCTTTTCTCCATGGGCCTCCACTGAAAATGGACTTTGAATGGCTCAGTGGACTTTCCTGGTAAACAAACTGCAAATAAATAAATACATTGTTTTCTTGTCTCACATAGGATAGACAGGGAAGATTGGTTGGGTTTTGCTAAGGGTTTAATTCAAGTCTTTCAGTCTTGATATTCTGTCCTCCCTGAATTTAAAAAGAAACAGATCTTCCTCTCTCAGATTCTGATCATAATTTTTAGAGAAAGGAATTAGATTTAGATCCTACCCCCACAGGAGAAGGAGTCAATCTGAAGAAAGTTTTTCTTCATATTCTTCCCCTGAAGAGTTATTTTTACTTATACTATTGCCAGAAAGGAGGAGTTACTTTAGTGGAAGCAAAAAGAAATACCAAAATCTTAGCAAAGATACTGTCTTATTACAAGTAGATTTTCTTCAAACTGCAGTTGTTCTTCCTGTTTTACCAGCATTAGAAGATGCTTTCTTAGCAGTCTGCATGACATTCATCATCACAAAAGAAATCTGATAAATTATATAAGGTTACTCAGACCCACTAATTTCTTTTTTAAAACCCGAGATCAGACCCTACAGTGATTTCTGTCAAAACCGTCATTGGCCAAACATCTTTTGGGAGCTAACCTTATTCCTTTTGGCAAAGACTGGAAATCCTGTTATGGATTTGGGAAGAAATTTTATACTTCCTCTAACCTAGCCTTCAGAATAGTGAATTATCAGGCTCACATGTCTAAGTTTCTGCTGGCTTCCCTTGACAATATAAGAAAGTTAATTGCTGAACACCCTACTTCAGAGACTAAGACATCTCTGATTTTTTAATATCTCTGTGTCTCAGGTAACCACACACTCTAAAATGTTATGACACTGTTGGTGTTGTTTCTAGAGCACCTGCCACTGAGTCAGTGATTAGAAGATTTGTCTGAGTCTGTTCCCAGAATTTACCAGAGGATGTCAGAGCTGAGCACTTGTATGCCCCCCCCCCTGGATAAAGAAGTATTACTTGAGCCTTTTTCTGCTGAGGTCTTTAATAGCTTTAGCGAAAGAGGAAAGTCAGTTCTGGGGGGTTATCCATATTTTCCACCCTCTGTGCCAAAATACAATAGAACTTTTTCATCTGGTTCAAGTTCCTTTAATGAAAAGCAAATTACAACAATCTCAGGAAGGCACATGTAAGCAAAATTTTCAAAAATAAATAGATGAAGGTTCAAAGAAAGAAGGAAGAATCTTCCCAAAATCAAAGATAATCTAAACAAAGCTGACTGACTGTATGCCCCATAATATTTTCCCCTCCCACCCTGACATTCCATTAAAGCTTTCCCGAAGTGTAAGTCTTCACTTCCCTCTGTGGCAGCAACTGACCTCATACAATTGAGTATGAGAATCATTCAGAAAGGCTACAACTGGCAGTGGAATTCCCTTCTTTTCAAGGAATTCCCCTGCATTTATGCAATCAAATTACCCCGTTTCCTGCTATCATAGATCAGATACTATCAGAGGGAGTTATAGAAACTATTTTCCAAGATAAAATAGGGAAAGGGTTCTATTCAGTAATCTTTCGGGTGCCAAAGAAAGAGGGAACGTGGAATATGTTCTACACTTTTCTTTTCTAAATCTTCACATCAGAATCCCAAAGTTCAAAATTCTTTCTCTACAGTCTGTGTTACTTCTCATTCCACCTCTGTTTTCTAGCAATTCTGGATTTAAAAGATTCTTAATATCAGATTCCAGTTCTCAGATATTTTTATGTTTTTTTCATTTTATTCTGTTTTTTGTGTGTGCATGTGGTTAATATTTTCAATTTTCTGGTTTACCCTTTGGCTTTTCTACAGCTACAAGAGTATTTACAAAATGCTTGTCACCTGTAATTGCCCAAAGCAGGCTACAGGGCATTCACATTTTTTTTTCATATTTAGATGACTACCTTATTTTTGCGTATTCTTCTACACACTGTCATGAATCTCTAGACTGGATACAACCTTTTTCTCAGTCTGAAATTTCAGGTGAACATGGAGAAATCTCTCATTCCATCTGATAGGATATTGTTTCTGGGATGTCTTGTGGATACAACCCTCATGATGGCTTTTCTTCCTTAGGACAATGTAGAATTTTCCAAGGAACAGTTTATAATATTATCCAACCCGTCCACAAAGGAATGTCTCAGGATTCTGGGTTTCATGGCCTCTACAATTCTCATGATTCCTTTGGCCAGACGTTACATGAGGAAAATTCACCGGTTCTTCAGATCAGATTAGCACCAGCACCAGCAACTCCTCTCTTTTCAGATTACATGGTTAGTGGATCAGCTGTCTCTCAACCCAGGTCTTCCTTTTTCCTTTCCAGACTCTACTCAGTCTGTAACCACAGATGCCTCAGATTTTGCTTGTGGAGATGTATCCAATGGGATAAAAGTGCACCCATATATAAGACAGGTGGCTCCTTCTTGTGATCTTAACTGTAATGGTGACACTTACAGTTTCCTGTTGAACTTGGTCACAAGGCAAATCTGAAGATGTTCATCATAGTGACCACAGCTGCAGTACCCTTACCTATATGGGTATATCCTGTCAAAGATATAACAGCCGGACAGCTTCCAACCCTTCAGGGCACCTACTACATGCCCAATCCGTTAGTCAGCTTGAGCTAAGCTGACTAAATAGTCAGGTTTGGGCACCAAGCCATTCAGAGCTTTCCTGTCATTGAAGAGTACACTCCTCTGAGGCTTTTGAGGCTTGACAGTTGGCTTGTGCTGTTCTTTTACTGGTCAGATAAGTTCCCTTGGGAGTAAAAACTTTCATTTAAAAATTGATCTGACGTTGTCTGTTCAGTCTTCATCAAACCTATGGGTGTTGGGTCTGACCTCGGAACTGACTTGGCCATTAGCAAGCTAAAGCTTCCAAACGAGAGCTCCTCCCACCCTACAGATACTCCCTCGCTCCTCCAAGATACCTCAGATCTCATTTGGCGTGCATCAGCAAAGCATCGTGGTCCGTTTAGAGCTCCTCCATGGGTTCCTTTTCAACATTTCTTCTTGATACATGAGTGGCCTTTGGTCTGTTTCTTCTCTAAAATCTACTGATCCAGACCAGGGATTTTTTCTTGCAATTGGCTCCAACCTTAGGGATCACTATTAAACTTTAGAAGTCGCAATTACAACCAGTACAAATGGTAGATTTTATAGGAGCCCATTTGGACACAAACAAAACCCTGGCCTATGTTCCACCAGATAGGATTCTTTCACTAAGGATGCAAATCAGACAAATGCTAGCTGTTCCAGTGCCTCCAGCAAATCTTGTCCTAAGGGAGTTGGGCTCTGTGGCCACAACAGTAATATTACTACTGACAGCTTGCTTACACATGAGAGTTCTTCAGTGGATGCTGTCAGTTCAGTGGTCCCTTCTGCATCAACCCCTGAATCATCCTATAAGACTGAAATTCTCTGTTGTGGTGGCTTTATGATCCAGAAGTCGCACAAGGTCAACCATTCGTTCTTCCCACTCCCATCGCTACAATGACCACAGACATCCCATCGGGGGGGCATTACCTGAGACATACAGTTCAAGGCATCTGGACTTCCCAGGAGACCAACCTGCATATCAACGTCTTAGAGATGAGGGTGGTGCTTCTAGTGTTGCAAGCACTTTACTCCCTTCTCCCTCTAGGGACAACTGCAGTTCAAACCAATAACATGTCTGTTGTGTGGCAGATCAACAAACAAGGTAGAACCAGGTCTTAACCCCTTTGTCAAGAAACAACGAGAGTGTGGCAATGGGCTGTCTCTACCAACTTCTTTCTAACTGCAATCCACATTCCTGGGGAGCACAACATATTGGTAAACAGGCTCAGCAGAGTCTTACTGATGCCTCACGAGTGATCTCAGAAAAAGTTAATGGCAAACAGAATTTTCCTTAAACGGGGTCAACCTTGATGCAACCTCTTTGCCCCTCCCTTCACCAACAAATGCAGCAGGTACTTTGCCTTGATCCCTCCACAGGGACAGTCACCAAGAGATGCTCTAGTCCATGCATGACCCCATGGTTTACTTTATGCATTCCCACCTGTTCCTATGATCCCCAAATTTCTTCAGAAAGCATGCGGGTTGAAGAGCAAAGTGATCCTTATTGCTCCCTTTTGACATTGACAAGTCTGGTTCACCTTCCTATGGTCTCATCTGATTTGCCCACCTTGGAAGCTGGAAGCTTTTCCAGATCTTCTGTCTTACTCCTTAGGACAACTCCATCTGGATCTTCACAACTTGAAATTAACCGCATGGTTTCTCCAGATGGCTAGACACTGCAGGCTTCTTCCCCATTTCAGAGGAAGACCTCTACCAGGAGGATTTATAAAAGTAAGTGGAAAAGGTTTTCCATTTGAGCCCAACAGCATCACATTGATCTGCCCACGTTTCCCATTTTGGCAGTCTTGGACTTCCCAGCTGGTCTATTTCATTTTGGGGCCAGTTTTTCTACTGTCAGAGTTCAGTTGGCAGCAATTCTAATTTCCATTTTGGAGAGAATGCTGGATCCTTAGCTTCTTCTAGGCTTTGCAAAGCTTTCCTCAGAGGTACTTTTCTTCTTCATTCCCCTAGCAAAGATCTTACCACTTTTGAGGTATATCACGTTGGTTCTCCAAGCTCTGATCTTGCCCCCCTTTGAACCCACTCCAAATGGAAAACAGCTTTCTTAGTAGCCATTACTTCTGCTAAAAGGGTAAAAGGGTGTCTGAGCTTCAAGTCTTATTTTCCAAATCTTCCTACTTTATTTTTCATAAAGACAGAATTACTGTACATACTTATACCTCTTTCTTACCCAAGGTTGCTTCAGTAAATGCCATTAATCAATCCATCAACCTCCCTATGTTCTTCCCAAATTTTCAGAATAAGGGGGAATATATGTTGCACCTCTTAGACGTTCATATACAGTTGTGCTTCTATCTAGATAGAACAAAATTTTTCAGAAAATCTGACCAGCTGTTTGTGGCTTTCTCAGATGCCAAAAAAGGGAAGGCTGTTGTCAAAGCTACCATAGCTCGATGGCTGCAGGATTGTATGTCTTATGTTTATTCATCAAAGAATGTTCCTTTACTTAGGCAAGTCAGAGCTCATTCCATGAGATTCATAGCCATGGCTCAGGCCTTTTGATCTGGGGTTTCTGTGGAAGACAGTCGTGTGGCTGTTTCAAGGGTAAGTTCTCACACTTTTATTTCGCATTACAAACTTATAGGGCTGCTTTGGCTCTGCAGTACTGTGGAATATCCTTGCATGAGGCCACCCAGATCTATGTAACTGGGGACTCTGTCCCACAGGTTTGATGAAGACTGAACAGCCAACATTAGTTAAAGAAGTTATGTACTCACCATAATGTTCCATCTGTGTTGTCTACATCAGTCTTCATCAACCTTCCTTCCCACTTCGTTGTATCTGAAGGACCTGATGGATAGTGCTAGGAACCTTCATTCCTGTTTTGAGATCCTGGGCATCTTTTAAGTTCTCTTGTTAAAATATATATTTTGCATGTTGGGAAAATTGGCAGCAAACTTGACCTGAGGTATTTGGGAGGAGCAAGGGAGTATGGGTAGCATTGGAAGAGCTCTAGTCTGGACGCTTTACTTTGATAATGGCCAAGTCAGCTTCGAGGTCGGAATCAAGACCCGCAGGTTTGATGAAGACTGAAGCAGACAACACAGATGGAACATTATGGTGAGTACATAACTTCTTTTTTTCTTTGATAGCATTTTCCTGTTCAGGAAAGTTAGAAAGCTATATTACAGATAGGAGTTTAGTTTTAATGGACTGTCATAAGACTGTATTCTGCTTCTGAATGAGAGCAGTCTTTTTTCCTTTCAGCTTAAACATTGTTTACAGGATTCAAAAACATTTTTTCCGTGAAGAAATTGTGTTTATTTATTTTTGGGGATTGGCTGAGTGTTTTAATGTGCTTCTTACTGTGTTTTTTTTTTGTGTGTGTGTGAAAAAAGTGACTTTTAAAGACTTTACATTTTACAAGCTTTTGCTGCTCGATGTTTTTCTGGGAAAGAGGAACCATTTAAGGCTTTACCATGGAATAAACTGCTGGTCCCATGTCAGCCCTTCTTCCAACCACAAATAGAAAAGATTGAGCGAACAGCCTTTGCCACCACAGCAGTCTAACAATTTGCCTCAGCTGCAGGTGGGTGACTCTGCTGGGGCCATTAGTTCTACCTCATATCACTCATCTTTTACCCTGGATCCCTCTGGTGAACCACCTACAGTCACTATAGACTGGGGGTTAACCATGTCCTCTGCAGCTATTGGGGTCCCCCTCACTGGGCAAAAGAGAGACACCCTTGTTGGTCTTGGGAGAGGGAACAGGGAAGGCTTCTCTGTTTTGTCAGAATGTTGTACCCATCCCTGGGGAAACAGCTGCTGCTATGAATAGCAATGTTGGCCCCATTTATCCTGTCAGAAAGAAAAAGAAAATTAAACAAGCATCTATGCCTTCTCAAATTTCTTTAGACAGAATAATTTACTGGGTTTGGCTCAAGGTTTAATTCAGGCTATTGATCCTTCTTATAAATTAGTTTCTTGTAAAAGAAAGGGAGATATCTCTTTATTTGAAGAGAGTTAAGATTCCGAATCTGGACAGGAAGATGAAGGGACAGATACAGGGTTTTCTCTTCAGCTTTCTGATTCAGACTCAGAGGAGAGCTCAGTTTCTGATACTCCCTGCAGGGCTACTCTTTCTCTGGGTCTATTTCCAGAATGTGCCACTGTTTTCAGTGGGAGAACACTGAGATTTCACAGTCCCTCAGAAAACACTATTAGCTGTTACAGAAGAAATTTCGAGAACCTTCACCTATGCCTCCAGTTCTGTCAGCTTTGGAGAATATATGTGTTACTGCAAGCAACATTCCTGATAGTCAGCCAGCTGCCTCAAAAAGGCAGATAGGATGTATAAGTTCCTCACCTTTTTAAGCTTTGGTACACTGTTCCCAAAACTGACCCAGCATCTATAGCTTTAGTTAATCTTGCTGCTGCTAAACATTTAGTTAATTCCAATCCTACCCTTCTTGATAAGGATGGAAAGATTATTGAGAAGTATGGGAAAAAGTGTATGCTTCTGCAACTTTGATTTTTCAGAATTTTGAATTATCAGGCTCATGTGTTAAAGTTTGTTCTGGTTAATTGTGCATGTATTAGTAATGTTTTATGTGCAGATCTGAAGTTGTTGTTTTCATTTGATCTTCAAACTGTGGGAATAATGGTACAGAACTGACTTGCATTTTCCAGCATCAGATCCGAGCGCCAAGCTCCTCCCCTACCCATAATGCCCCTGTCTCCCTCCTCCCCTCAGATCTCATTTGCCGCTTGTCTAGCTAGCATTGTGGTCCGTTGCTGCAGGTTCCTGGTAAGTGGTTTATTAAAAATGTTTCTATTTCTTCTCTTTTCTTAGAGAGAGAGAGAATGTGTGTGTGTGTGTGTGTGTGTGTGTGTTTTCTGACACCATGGCAGAGACCCCCCCCAAGCCAGGGTTTCAGAAATGCACAGGGTGTAGCCAGAAGCTTCCCCCTTCTGATGGCCACACTCTTTGTGTGGTTTGTCTAGAGGTTCCCCACCTCTACAACTCCTGCTCGATCTGTGTAGGATTCAACCCCTATCGACAGGAGGAACAAGTTGATCCTCAGGGGCCTCCTCCCTCCACTTTCCCAGGCGGCCTCTGCTTCAACTTCTACTTCTGCTGCTGCTTCCTCCACCCCAACCTTTGGGACTCAGCGTCACACTAAGAGGGATGGGGACAGGGAGAACCCTAAACATCAAGAACGGGATAGGCCCAGGAAGCAGTCCCCTGACCACACTTCCTGGGCCAAGCCTCCAAGTCTCACCCGGCTGTCAGTCTGGGTTCCCCTCAGCTCCATTTGTCCTGTGTTTCCCTGGAGTGGTAGGTTTCTTGGGGCTGATCCCCTTTAGTGTCCACCCCCCCCGGTGCCACTCCAGGCCAGTTTTCGTGGCTTCCTCTTCCTGGTCCACCCAGGGCCTGTCCAAAGCCAAGATGTACAGGATGATGTGGAAATTTATCCGGACCCAGATGGGAGTCTTGCCTGCCCCTTTCCCCTCCGGGGCTGGGAGCATGCAGTCCTCCTTTATGCCCATTATTCCTTCTCCAATCTGACCCCCAGCTTAGGAGTCCTTGGGTCCAAGGCCCCTCAGCGTCGAGGGGTCGGCGCCAATGTTACCATGAGTGGTTTGGCTCTGACTAGCTCAGAGCTGTCTGGCTCTCAGAGCTGTAGCCTTGACGCCAGTTCCGTGGGACTGGTGTCAGCTTTGAGGCTTTCGGAGTCAGCCCTTCCACTCAGAGTCTTGCTGCCTGGTGGCTCAGGTCTGGCTCCTCCATTGATTCAGAGAGTTACAGATCCAGTCTTGGTCCCAGCTTCCAAGATTAATTCTCCTTTTGCTTTCAACATGGTGGAGAGGATCCTCTCGGTCCCATCGAGACCCTTGATGCTCCATCCTGGCTCCCTCTCTTTCTGGTCCAGATTCCGCGATCCTACCCCCTCAGGGACAGCCTGTTGCCTCTCCGGCCCAGAGAGGTCCCCCACGGGAACAGCCAGAGGTTTCTGAGTCCTCCCCAGAGACCCCCCCCGGAGGAGCTCCCTCGGAAACATATGTGTAAAAGGAGGCAGTTGGACTCCCCACCAGAGTGCCTCACAGAGAATACCAACTTGGAGGAAGGGGAGGGTACCCCTCGGTCACCCCTGGATGATGTCTCCTTTGGAGACATCATGGAAATCCTTCACCAGTGTAGGGGGTGGTCTGTCCAAAAACCCAACCCGGATGAGTTTTCTAGAGGCATTTGGCACAGGACTCTGTACCTTCTGGGTGTCCCCTCCCGCTGATCCACTTGTGGATTTGGTTACATCTTGGGCATAGAAGGAGCCCGAGATGGTGGAGCCCATCCCTAGATGCCCTGATAGGATTTTGAGTGTGCGTCAGACAAGCAACATTGGTCTAAGGGATCCCCAGCTGATCTCATGGTGGTGGCAGCAGCCACCATGAAAGAGCTTGCTCAGGAGAGCTGTATGGTCCATCCTCCAGACGAGAGTCCCGGGTAATGGACCATTTCAGGAAGCAGGTTTATGCTTCAGTCATATTCGCAGTACGTGCGCTGAACTACATGGCACATGTGATCAGACACAGTGAGACCTGGTCAAGGAGGTCATGAGTCTGCCCCAGGGTCCATGTCGGTGTAAAAGAAGGTGTTCTTCTGCCATATGGCCACCCTCTCTTCCGTTTCTAACACATCTATGTGGCTCCTGTCCCATGCTACCAAAGGTGCTGCTAGAGCAGCCAGTACAGGCATTGCCATCAGGCATCATGCCTGGCTCCGGCTTTGTGCATTCTTGGAGCCCTTCTAGGCATCTTTTACAAATACCCCATATGATGGTTGGACTCTTTTTGGGAAAACTGTATGAGACACATTGGTCCAGAGTGAGAAAGATGGGGAAGACCTTGTCTGCCATCGAGATCCGCTTCTTAACCCCTCAACGATCCTTTTCCCTGAATCAGTGAGGAGGAGGAAGATGTGGTTCCGGAAGTCTCAGGGGTATTCCCATGATGCTCAGGACTCGCCCTCTCCCAGAGGCAGAAGGGGATATGGTAGATGCCATCTGCGTGGCAGAGGAGGTCCGAGGAATCAGTGGTCTCACTGCAGGAATTCCTTCCTGTACAGACCCGTCCAGCAGCCCTGAAGGGTTGCCCGACTGCTCACCTCTGGAGGCAGTTGGGGGACATCAATTACAGATGATCGTTGGGTGTTGCAAATCATATCCAGAAGATACTCAATCCTTTCATTCAAATGACAATCCTTCCCAAACACCTCCTGAACGTTCCACCCATGCAAAGAGAGGAAGTAGTACTGGAAATTTCCAAGCTGCTCGAAAACCAAGTCATCCAGCCTGTCCCCTCAGACAAGTCTGGATCAGGCATCTATTCCCGGTTCTTTTTAGTGCCAAAGAAGACAGGGGACTTAAGACCCATCTTGGATCTTTCAAGCCTAAACCTAACCTGTCGGTTGCCAAGACAAAATTCTGGATGGTCACTCTCCAATCTATTCTGCCCTTCCTGCAGAAAAATGACTGGATGCGTTCAGTGGACCTCCAGGATGTGTACTATTACATCAAACTGGACAGGCACTCACGGAGGTTCCGCCACTTCCAGCTAGGGGCCAATCATTACCAATTCAGAGCACTACCCTTTGGTCTCACCACCGCCCCCAGTGTTCACCAAAGTGATGGCAGTGGTAGCATCTCACCTGCGGCTGCAGAGGTTCCAGGTCCTCCCTGGATGATTGGCTCCTTTCTGCCCCCACCAGGCATCGCCTCCATCATGCCAGGGATCTCTTTCTCCAAACCGTCCATCAGTTGGGCATAACCATAAATATCAACAAGTCCATATTGGATCTGGTTCATGTTATAGATTTTATTGGAGCTGGATTAGACACCATTCAGAGCAAGGTTTTTCTGACTTCGGTCAGACTTCAATCTCTCAGACACCATGTGTTGTACATTGTTCAGACCCAACATCCCCCTGCAGAATCAGTTCTTTGGGTGTTGGGGTCCATGGTAGCCACGATCACCCTCATTCCCACGGCTCGCCTGTATATGAGAGTTTTTCAATGGACACTAGTGGTCCAGTGGTCTTTACTAGATCTACCATTATCCCATCCAGTTTGTCTCGAGGCTGCAGGGATTCACTTCTCTGGTGGCTTCAATCCCTTGATCTTCTTCTGGGTCATCCTTTTATCCTTCCTGCCCCGATGACCACTGTGACCATGGATGCCTCCCTACTCAGGTGGGTGGGCATTGCATGGGAAGAAGGACAGTCAGAGGCACATGGTCTTCCCGGAGACCAAACTGCATAAAAACATCCTGGAGATGAGGGAGGTGCTGCTGGCATTGCAAGCTCTTCATGCCCATCTTCACATAGGGATGATTGGTATCCAGACAGACAACATTTCTGTAGTCTGGTACTTCAACAAACAGGGAGGAACCAGGTCTTATCCCCTTTGTTGCAAAGCCATGAGATTGTGGGAGTGGGCGATCTCCACCGGCTGCTTTCTGGTGGCAACACACATTCTGGGGAGGTCCAACATTCTGGCGGACAGGCTCAGCAGATCTATTCTGATGCCTTACGAGTGGTCTCTAAATCCTTCAGTAGTGGAACAGGTCTTCCTAAAGTGGGGTCAGCCTTGCTGTGATCTCTTTGCCTCTTCTTCCAATGCGAAGTGCAGTGAGTATTTAGCTCTGAACCCCCCTTCAGGGGAGTCCCCCAGAGACACTCTGGTCCATGCTTGGCCCTCCGGTCTTCTGTATGCTTATCCTCCACTTCCCCTGATCCTGAAATTCATTCAGAAAGCTTGATGGCTGGGGAGCTTAGTGATCCTCATTGCCCCCTTCTAGCCCCGCCACGTATGATTCCCCTCTCTGTGGTCTCATGTAGTGTGTCCTCCTTGGACATTAAATCCGGTTCCAGATCTGATCTCGCATCCCGTAGGGATCCCTTACCCAGATCTAGTCAATCTGAAGCTTACAGCTTGGCTGCTCCAGTTCCAGTGATAGTTAGGACTCCCGGGCTGTCTTTTCCAGTTAAGAAGATTTTTGTAGCAGCTCACAAATTGTCCACTAGAAAAGTTTACTCCAGTAAGTAGAAAAGTTTTTCAATATGGGCGTCTCAACATGATTTGGATCCTTTCACTGCTCCAGTTCCCGCCATCCTGGAATTTTTGGCAGATATTTTTCATCAGGGTGCCTGCTTTTTTACGCTTAAGGTTCAGCTGGCAGCTATCTCCAGTTTTCATATAGAAGACAATTTGGCTTCCCTAGCTTCTTCCAAACTTTGTAAATCCTTTCTGAAAGGTACCTTTTTACTTTGGCCGCCAGTCAAGGACCCTGTGCTACCTTGGGATCTAACTCTAGTTCTACAAGCCTTGGTTTCTTCCCCTTTGAACCCGCAGCTACAGTGGATTTGCAATTTTTGTCTTGGAAGACAGCCTTTCTGGTTGCTATTACTTTGGCTAAGAGAGTGTCCGAGTTTCAGTCCTTATGTGTTATGCCTCCTTATTTGGTGTTCCATAAAGATAGGATGTCCTTACGCATGAACCCTTCCTTTCTCCCAAAAGTGGCTTGAGAATCTAACATTAATGAGGTTATCAATCTCCCCGTTTTCTTCTCCTCTAACTTCCACAATAAGGGGGAGTATAAATTGCATTTGCTTGACCTTCACAGGCAATTGCATTTTTATCTGCATAGAACAAAGTCCTTTTGCAGGTCTGATCAACTTTTTATGTCATTTTCTCACCCTTTCTTAGGGAAGCGTGTGTCCACGGTGACTATTGCTTGTTGGATATCTCAGTGCATAGCTCGGGTGTATACAGCCAAAGGATTATCTTCACCAGGTCAGATTAAGGCACATTCTACCAGGTCAGTGGCTACTTCAGTGGCCTTTTGGTCTAGGGTTTCCTTGGATGACATTTGCTCTGAGGCCACTTGGGCATCTTTGCACACATTTATTTCACACTATAAGTTAGATCTCCTGTCCAGAGGCAGGGCATCCTTTGGCTTTGCCGTGCTCCGGAATATCCTTCCATGAGGACCTCCCAGGGTCTTTTGGTAGTTGTGGACTCTGTCCCACAGGTTGAAGATCAAATGAAAACAACTTCAGATAAAGAAGTTATGTACTCATCATAACGTTCCATCTGAGTTGTTGCTTTTCATTTGTCTTCAACCATCCCTCCCTCCTTCCCCCTGCCTTTTGTGGGCTGTGTGGTGCATTGGGTGGAAGAGACATAGCCATTACTCTGGCAAGCCTTTGTCTTTCCAGTAGTTCTTTCAGGGTACTAATGCCAAGGTGTTAGGCTCTTGATTAGGTCGGGGTGCTACTGTCGGCAGCAAACTCGATCTAAGGGGAGGAGGGAGACTGGGGGATTATAAGTATGGGAGGAGCTTGGAGCTCGGATCTGATGCTGGAAAATATGGCTGAGTCAGATCTGTACTGGATCCATATTCCCACAGGTTGAAGACAAATGAAAAGCAACAACTCAGATGGAACATTATGGTGAATACATAACTTCTTTTTTCTTCGGGTGAGGAAAAATATGCTTTAAAAATTTAGATCTGATGTTGTCAGTGGTCATTCACCCTCAGCTTATGAGTCTGGATCCAACTTGGCCGTTACACTAGCTCATGGCCTCTATCAAACTCTCAAGCTCCTTCCCAACCCATAATGCACCATCCCTCTCATTCCATAGATCTCTTTTGCCACTGAGATATCTAGACATGGTTGTCTTCAGCTCTTGAGCATCACTGTGAGAGATAAGTACTTTATCATAACCCCTTCCTAATCTCGCTATATTATTTAAAAAAAAAAAAGTACTCTCTCCCGCCTTCCCTTTCCCTTGATTCTTCTTCGTACAGAAACTAGTTTAGTCACTTTTATATTGGTACCGTACAATTGTTGGTATGTGTTACAGGTTTATAATTTCTACCTTTCACTTATGTAGTTGTGGAACATGTAATATAGCATTACCTTTTCTGCTGTGGAAACTTCTTCCTTTCTCTACCAGACAAAAAAAAATTAAACAAATTAAAATACCATTAGAGTTTTTGTCTGGGACATAATTGGGACTTCAATCCTCCAATTTATAAGATAGACCCTTCAGAAGGTCAAAATCTTTAGTATCTTAGTATCTTTAGACAGAGAGAATAATGGCATATTAATCTTTATGTTGTTGTGCCTTATTGGATCTGATTGTGGATGCATGGGATCCTAAGTCTTTTGTGATTTACCCGCTTCACTAAATTGAATCAGATTGTGTTTCACATGTGCTGGGGTCCTTGCCAAAGATTACTTGCTCTTGTTTTTGTTGAAAGCATAATTAGGGTTTCAATCCCCTAAATACAAACTAGGCCCTTCAAAAGGTCAAAATCTTCTTATTTTTGTCCTGCATGTAAGAGCAGTCTGATCTGAAGTGCATTGCTTCTGACCCCTCTTCAGATCCGGTGGTGACTATATCAGATTCAAAGTATGTTGACATCTTTCACTCTTTGTATCCGCTAGAGGTGTGGTATGATGCTCTCCGACTGCATCCACTGCCTCAGACATTGTGGTCAGTTCTTTTCTGTCCTGGCAGATCCTACCTTCCAAGACTATCTGCTTCTAATCCAGGGACAGTTTTAGCTTCCAGCCTGAACTCATTGTCTTTCTATCAGCTCTGATAGTTGCTGCTAAGGTCCCAGCTCTTTCTCAGATCCAATGACTCTGGTTCCTTTCTATGATCAGATACTTTGAGATCTTGTAGTGCCTTCTCCTTTTCTGTCTTTTATTATTGGATCATGGATCCTACAAACAGAGTTTTTAGGTTCTGGACACTAAATCTATGTCTATATCTATTAAATCTATGTCCAGTTCCTCACAGAATGTCCAGATTTTTGCCTCATGCTTTGGTCTGTCCTTCATAACCTTTGGAGATTTCTGGCAATTCATTGAACATTGAAGTCATTATATAATGGCACTCATTAGAATTTTAGACTTTATATTCTTTGGAAAGTACATGGTAATACTGAAGTACAGATTTAGATTTTTTTTCCTAATTTTGTAAGTTTGTCCAGTTTTGTGTTAAGAGGTTGAGAACTGGGATAAGAGGTTTTTCAAATTCGGTCTCTTCAGATCATGGGTATTGGAGCCACCATTGGATCCTGGCATTCCTTATTCAGGCAGACATGAATGCTACCAAATTCCAGGAGTTTGGCTTTTCTCTTTTCATTGGATCCTGGACTTTCGAGTTCGATGTACAGAGTTTTTACTCCTGTTAAAGACATAAACTTTTCTTCCAGCCACTTTCCAGCTACATTTTCTTTTTGCATCCTCCTTCACTTCCTGCATTTCATTTGTATCAGAGGCGTTTTGGATGTTGCCAGATCAGTGGGTTTTCACTCTTACCTCTTCATCTGTACGTATCTGACAAGCAGTATATATAAAAAAGAAAAGAATAAAAAAAAGGGAAAAGACTAGTAAAGCAAAAAGCAGAGTTCCACTGTCTGTCCTTCCATGGAGGAGTCTTGACATAGAAGACAGATTTGTGGTGTGTTCTTATGCTTTGGCGATGTTCACTTTTGGATTGCTAAATTGTTTTACTTTTTTTTTGTTTCACTTGCAATGCTGCAGGGGGATCAGGACAGGGGTTTGCCCAGATCTCTGTCTGGCTTGATTCCACTGAGGCTCAACCTTCAAGCTAGATTAACTTCCCCCATGATTCTACAAACTCCATATAGGTTCCATGTAGAGCCTACATGGAGTGTATCCATGTAGACAGCTGCAAAGTGTCATCAGTAGCACATACTGCATGTTCATGATGCGCATCGCTTAAGTAAGGTTGAGCGGCGCATACCAGTAGCGTTGGCTGTGAAACTTCACAGAACAGCACAGATAATGAATCCATGTAAGCCTCAAAGGTCTGCCACATCACACACCACCAGAACAGTTTGCAGTCAATCCAGCCATCCCGAATGACTTTCTGAAATCCACAAATCTTATCCCATTTTGTGTCCTTTTGTTTATTTTTTTTATCCAAGCCTCATGGTTGAGTGGCGCACTGCGGTGCTTGCAAATGCTTATCAGGTTTGCACAGTGGGCCCACCCAGGTAGCAGACATGACCTAGACATCTAAAAATAGAAAGAGGATGCATTCACTAAATATGACTGTACAATGCTGTGCGATGCGCAAATCCACTAAGTGGAGCTGCACTCCGATGATACATTGGAAGGCATAACAACTAGTAAAACACTGGTGATGACGTCACTACCCTCATGGTGATGGGTTAACATATGGACTAAAGTACAGATGGTCCTGGGTTCTGATCCAGGGACTGCATACTCTGCATATCCAAATAACCTGGTAATGTAAGAAAATAACCATAGAAGTATGTTGGTGACGGTTTTTGCCTCTTTTTATTTTGAAAAAGGTGTGTGGTACTCAACACCATGCAAATATCAGGTTGTTTTTATACATATGTATATACAATGCGGCTTGTGAAATAGTAAACAGCGCGCACCATTTTCAAATGTATCTGATTGTACACAGTGCTCACTCTCAGTAAGAGCAAGTGGTGGGAAACCATGGTATTTAAAGGGGAAATACCAGAATTGCACTTTATACATTGAAATTTGACTTGTGCAGCAGTGGTTGGAACAGGTGAAGGTGTGCATTTTAGAGCACAGTGCTGGGGTGTCCAGGAGTTCAAGGTTTTTAGTGGGCTCCTGGTTAGGGGGCATGGCCCACACCTGTTGCAAGAGGACTGTACTGGCTCCCACTACAAAGCAGAAGCCTGGGATACTTTGTCAAGGGCACTTACCAGTGCGAATGGCATCCCCTGCACCTGTAAACAGTGTTGTCACTACAGTGATGACCACTATAGAAGAAAGACCCTTGATCAGTGGATCAGGGATTGCCAGGCGGGGAACACCTGGTGATGTGTAAGTATGGTTTACATGTATTACCTGAAAACACTCAAGCTGGCTATGGTAAACACTGGTATTCATAATTGCTTTTTCTTTTCCCTTTTTTCATAGCTGCAGATGAGAGGGCCTTGAATGTGTGGCCCCACACCAGGCAATTGGAGAGGATGAATCAAGCATGTGGTAAGTAAGAATAATTATATAAAGCACTGTTATTGCAACCTTAACAGTTATGGATGAGTTAGTAGGCATATTTTATTTAACATTTGTTTATCGGGAAAGTCAGACTTAGAACAAAGCCAATTTTCAGTGGAGGCCCAGGGAGAAATGCTCCAGATGCATGTCTTTGTAATCGGAGGAAACCAGACTACCCCCACACAAACACAGGGAGGACATGCAGACTCTGCACAGAAGGCACCCCAGCCGAGAATCAAACTAGAGAACCTCTTACTGTGAGGCAACAATGCTACCACTGCAGCACTGCTCTGTCCGCCATCATACTTTATGATTTTGGAAATATATAGCTATACAGTACCTTTCAATACTACTTATTATCTGCTGAAAATCCAGATTTAAGAATCACTGCTTTGCACTGGTCATTGCAGGGTTCCTGGTTGTCTGGCAAGTACTTTATGTAAATGTAAATAAATAAATGAGTGTCAGAAAGTTATGTTAACACAAATCCTATGCAACTATCCATGTGTGTAACAGCAACATTTGCAATATGTTCTTAATTAAGGTTCCTTGTATACCCAGGTATTTAATAATATGTCCAGATATCCTGCTGTAAAAGGTGGAGAGGTGTGGTCTGAAATGCAAAGCAACAGTTGCACATTCCCAGACAACAGTGCCCATGAGTCTATAAAGTTAAAATGAAAGAGAGTTTGCATTATGTTGTATCCAAAAGCAGAAGTACAGTATTATAGCAGACAGCAGTTGCAGATGGTAGTACCACACTCCCCAAATATAACAATCATCTGATTGGGTTCAGGCGCCTAGGCACCAAGACATTTCCCTGTGGTACATTTGACTGGGGGCACATGGCTGAAGTGACATTAAGCTGTAGAGAAATATGGCTGTTTGCAAACTCCCTGTGGGTAAAGAGAAGCACACACTGCCATGCTCACAGCTTTAATAACCAAATGCATGGTGGCAGGAGTGAGTGTTGTGCTCAGTGTACAGTACATACTTACATAACTACATGTAGAAGTGTGCTACAGCATGGAGGAAACCCTGCAGGCTACTGTAGTCTTATTTATGCTCCAGTATGCGTTTTAGGTAATGTTCCTTAGCCACTGTGAAGGGGTTAGTTGTCCACACACTCCAATTATAAAGGCACTGCCCATTGTGCACAGCATTTTTGCTGCTACTGACATGCCCTCTGGCCAGCCCGCTGCTGATGCCTGCCATATTGCCTGCTGTTTCTTGTTCCTTTGGGGACCATGGACATTGTTTTCCCCCTGTGCATTTTATTAAAGCTGTGAGCATGGCAGTGTGCACTTTTCTTTGCCCACAGGGAATTTGCAAACAGCCATACATCTCTGCAGCTGAATGTCACTTCAGTCATGTGTCCCCAGTCAAATGTACCACAGGGAAATGTCTTGCTGCCTAGGCGCCTGAACCCCTGTATTTCATTCATTGTTAACAACAGCAGTACTTAGATCATTGATGAATATGGTGCGTAGTACAATAGCTCACTGTTGCAGCATATGAAGAACACAGGCCAGAATGTCATCTGGTGCCATTGATTCTGTGCTCCACGTATTGGAGTGAGCAGTGATAACTTGCTTTTTGTAGATACCACGGGTTGGAGGTGATGATGCAAACATGTACTAAGCTTGGTGTTGCGAGAGGGGCCACTTTACAGCCACCTGTGTCTTCTAGCAGGTGTGGAATTCACAGTGGGCCATTATGTGCAATACCATCCAGAATCAGTTCAATATACATTTGAGTGATATATTTTATTTTGCAAATGTAAATGATGGCAGGCCTATGGTTATGCCTAGATATGTGTCATTACTTATTAGCATAGTTGCTATTTGAGGCTTCTCCAATGTGTCTCATTGTTTAGGGTGCATCAAGGTGAGTGGGCTTCCTAGACCATTTTGTACATGTATTTGTAAACAGCAGCTTCTGTCACTTACTGTAGAATGTACTACTGACAAACATCCACCATTATGGATTGTAATTCTTGGTGGATCTGTCTTAGAGCATATCAGGCACAGCTGTGTGTATACATTTGTGTAGGTTTGTAGACAGGGCATCAGGGTATAACTTAGCCCAGCTGTCAGTGGCCTTTGTGGAAACCTGAGCTTGGCTATTGAGTATCCCATCCCTTAGGGAACTGTATGTAACTTGGATGATGTCTTTGAAACTGAGTGCTCACTTAGAGGGTTAGTAGGTGTTCCAAACTGTACACACACTGTGTAATGGTTGGATTAACAGTGCAGGCACTACATGTGCCATTACATTGTTCAGTCATATTGTTGATGAACAGGTCTGATATATTACAGACCTTTTTCGGGTGGTGCACTATTTCTTCCATGTCATTTCAGTTTGCAAAATCCACTTACGTTTGTGCAAGTGAGTTTGTCCTCCATAATTATCCACCTGAGGCATTATATGCACTGGTGAATAAAATCATGTCAACTAGTCTTGCAGGGGGAACAGATGGAAACAGAGAGGTGAGGATGTGAGTTTTGAACCTGGTATCTGCATAGAGAATGCTAAAAGGAGGGGTATATGTGATTTGAGTGGCATTTTCTGGGGAGTAACCTATCATGTGTGCATTCTGAGGTTCTCTTAAGGTGGATCTGTAGTTTTGTCATTGATCAGTAGGTGTTTTATTTGCTGCATGATATGCAACAGAAGATATGACAACTAGCTAAAGCTGTTGAGGATCTGCTCTGCAACATAGCAGCAGGCAAGTCTATTGGAAAATAATATTGTCATTTCTGTATGTATGAGGGCAAAGTTTTAAGGGATCTGCAAATATACCACAATAGAGCAAATCCAAGAAAACACTATTAAAGCTCGCACTAGGTCCAGAAACAGTAACTTTCAAACAGAGACTCCTACCGTACACACTTGCCAGGCGTGTACAGGTGTGAGCCCTATAAAAACAGGTGGCATTAAAATATTCTTCTTCTTTTGGCTACTGCCATGATGGTTTGCTACAGCAGATCATCTGCTTCCATTTCCTTTCCTTTGCATCCTGTTCTGTCACAACTACCTGCCTATAAACAAAGGCTCACGACCGAAGAGATCACCAGGACCAGGATACAGATGATTTAGTGCAACAGTTTCTTTATTTTACGTATAACATCCACAGTTAAAAAATGACTGAAAAAGGCAATACAGTCAAGCGCTTTCGCCCGGGCTCTCCCAGGCTTTATTAAGACAAGAATACAGGGAATATGCTTCCATTATATACCTATGCCTTCCCAATAATTCAATTATGTTAATATAATTAATTGAATTGCTCTTATTACTTAAAAGAATTAAAAAGTTTCTTAGTGCCTAAAGCTATATAATCAAAAGCATTTTCAGGGTCCTCATAAACAAATTGATTTGTAGCATACAATCTTTAAAAAGTTTATTAAAAACTTTTTAAATAAATTAAATAAATATGGACATATAAATATTATTAAATTTTTAAATCATAAATCTATTATTCATATAAAAAATATATAATTTAAATATTCCTAAATATGTATTTGTAAGATACATATTGTATTAAATATTCAATATTAAAAACTGTATGTATATATAATAATCTAGAAAAATTGTAAAAAAGACTGTTAAAAAAGTTGTTAAAAAATGCTAAAGTACTGTGCATAAAATAATATTCATACATTCTACTATACATGCTGATATTAAATATAGACTATGTTACATATTAAGTGGAATAATAAACTTTTTAAAGATTGTATGCTACAAATCAATTTGTGGAATATTAAGTGTAATAATAAACTTTTTAAAGATTGTATGCTACAAATCAATTTGTTTATGAGGACCCTGAAAATGCTTTTGATTATATAGCTTTAGGCACTAAGAAACTTTTTAATTCTTTTAAGTAATAACAGCAATTCAATTAATTATATTAACATAATTGAATTATTGGGAAGGCATAGGTATATAATGGAAGCATATTCCCTGTATTCTTGTCTTGATAAAGCCTGGGAGAGCCCGGGCGAAAGCGCTTGACTGTATTGCCTTTTTCAGTCATTTTTTAACTGTGGATGTTATACGTAAAATAAAGAAATTGTTGCACTAAATCATCTGTATCCTGGTCCTGGTGATCTCTTCGGTCGTGAGCCTTTGTTTATTGGTTGCACTCGTTTTTGGGTTCTACAGATTTTGTTGTCTTTGTCGCAGTAGCATGGCCGAGAATCCAGGAACTGTGGACTTCAGCAATACGCCTGCTGTCTTAATCAATGATGACGATGATGAACGTCCGGATGATGCGCCCATAACCAGAGGGGAGTTTAAACAAGTTATTTGTCTGCTTTCACAACTAAGCGGACTGTTACTCAATGAAAGCAGCAATGTAATGACAGGTTTGCCGCCCAACCAACAAAATTTAAAGGATTGTAACGAACCTGTAGTTAAACGAAAAAGAAATGCTTTATTAGAAGCCACGGAGGATCTCCGTGAATCATGCCATTCACTTCAGGAGCAACAAGCCAAGGGTCCTACGCTAACGCCAAAACAAGGAACTATATTTAATGATTTTAATATCAGGAAATGGACTAGCAAACATTTTAAGTTTGCTGAAGGTACTGTGCATTTTAACAAACATAATAATGCTAATAATGTTCAACTTGAACAACTTGTTTCAGATTTTAATAGCAAGTTGTACTCGTTTAAATCAGTTCAACTCGAAATAGAGTACTTGACTGAGTGCATTAGGGTGGAGCGCATACCAAAAGGGTTGTGCTTCAATAAATTACCTAATAATGCAGTTCCAGGCTCAAAGTTGTTTAAAGAGATTTCGGACTTGTTTGACAGAACGGGCCTGGAAATGCTGAAGCTCATGGTAGCAGATTATGAAGGTAGAGCGAATGCACTCCTTGCAGACATTAATTCTATTAATACCAGCATTACTGATAATGTTAATTTTTACAGTATTAAAAGAGACTATGAAAAATCATTCATTGAGGTCGACAAGCATTGTGATAGGATAGTACAAAGAAAAATTAAAAAGCTGGAAAGGGATTTACAAGATTATAGTAATGGGGTTGCATACATTTTTTCAAAAGGAGCTGATAGGTCCTTTCCCAGAAAATACAATTATGGAAACATGCCAAGAAGAACAAATAATGATGGGTATGAGGTTCAAAACATAATTCATACTCCGAAAAGGGGAGGAAGACCACCCCAGAGAATTAATCAAGCCCAAGATCAGGGTTTTCATTATGCCCCAGGGAGACAGGTATACAGAGAAACAAACCAGTCAGCCCAGGGGTGGAGCAAATTCAGGAGATAGTTGCTCCAATGCCTTCTTTAACGATAGAAACTATTCATTTGCCAACTTGTACAGTGGCCAAACAAGGGAATTTTTCTATTTATAATTACACAGATGTTTTGGTCAATAATTTGTTTTTTGAACTATTTAAAAAGGGCTTTCATTTTGTGCCTGAAAAATTCATAAACATCCCAAAAACTATCTTGGATCTTAAACTTTTCACCCGAAATTTGAATTTAAATATTTATTTTAGAGGTGGGCAGAATGTTAAAAATCCCTTTCAAAGAACCAGTACTTTTAACCCACCCCTCCACCCTGTCTTGAAGGTATTTGAGGATATGGTAGAAACTGAATTTAGAAATTTTGTATCAAACAATGTGGAATATAAAGCTAACAATTTTACAAGGGATTTTTATGAAACTATAAGATTTTTTAAGAATGAGGAAATTAGACCAATGAAACCAGGCAAAGGTGGTGGGGTTGTTCTCATGTACAAACATGAATACGAAGCACATATTTCTAACATTCTACATGATACTGAAAAATATACAGAAGTCTCAATTAATGAACGCAATATTGCATATGCAAAAATCAGACTCATGCTAGAAGATCATCTCATGCAGGGGGTTCTTAATGAACAATTATTTAATTACCTCTTGGTACAAAAACCCTTGACGCCAATTATATTCGGCATCCCAAAAGTCCATAAAGGCCTTGATCCCTTAAAATTTAGGCCTATAGTTGCTGGCGCAAAGGGTATTACTGAACCATTGGGCAAATTTATTGATATTTCAACCAAGAATTTGGTATCATCAATCGAATGCCTTTGCAAGGATTCATGGGAATTTTTGAAAGGGATAAAAAGTGAATTTTTTAATATGACTAATTACATGATTACCATCGACATTGTAGATTTATTCCCTAGTATTCTGCATATTATTGGAATAGATTGGTTCAGTAGAATACTTATTGAAAAATCAGGTTTCAGCAACAAAATAATAAATTTAATAGTTGAATTTATGGAGGTTATTTTGAATATTAACTTTATCATTTTTAATGGTGAGCTATTTAAGCAGAATAAAGGAGTAGCAATGGGCACACCTTGTGCCACGGCCTACTCCAATCTAGTATTACACTTTTGGGAAAATAAGTTTATTTTTTCAACATGTTGGGCAGAAAACATTGTTTACTATAAAAGATTCCTTGATGATATTTGCATTCTGTGGAAAGGTGATATTAATGATTTTGAAAAATGTATGCAACACATTAATTCTTCTACAAGTTTTTTAAAGTTTACATACAAAATAAATCCATTTGAATTACATTATTTAGATATTGTTTTAAGGAAAAACAATATATCTAAACAGTTTGAATCAAGTATTTTTAGAAAAAATACCTATTCAAACATGCTGTTGCACTTTGAAAGTAACCATCCACTATTTCAAAAGAAGGGGATCATAAAAGGCCAATTAATAAGAGCCTCCAGGATTTGCAGTACGGACATGCTTTACCAGAAAGAATGTGAATACCTAAAGGAATTGTTTTTAGAAAAAGGCTATCCAAGAAACCTGTTTGAAACTTTGGCTAATGAAATATCCCAAAAAAGGAATACACAATTTCCCCCATTACTTGGTAATACGAAGTCCCAAGAAATTGTTACCATAAAGAACAATAATATGACGAAAAATCTTTCTTTTCTATATACATACAACATGAACAATTTGGAAATTGAGAACACTATTTGTAAATTTTGGCCCATTCTCTCCATCAATGATGATCTTAAAAAAAGTATTCCCAATAGACCACAATTTGTTAGAAGAAGGGACTGCAATTTAAAAGAATTATTAGAAAGGGACACACTACCTAGTAATAGTAGGAACCAACTTACTAGAGGAACTTACAAATGCAATTCCTGTAACCAATGTTGCTTTATGTTAAACAACAAAGGCATATACCTAAAATCTAGAAATATAAACCTATTTCCATCAGGTCATTTTAACTGCAACTCAAAAGGTGTGGTTTACTTGGGATTCTGCCAACATTGTTTATGTTTTTATGTTGGAAAAACTGAAAGAACCCTAAAAAGAAGGGTATATGAGCACATCTATGAAATTAAAAGTAAAAAAGAATCAAATGCTTTTTACAAGCACTCCTTAGCTTGCAGTAATATGTGCTTAAAATTCTTTGTTCTGGAATAAGTATTTAACAGTGTAAGAGGGGGTGATTGGGAAGCATCCCTGGAATATAAAGAATTGTTATGGCAAATAAAATTAAATGCCACAAGGCCACCAGGGCTTAATGATGCCATCAGTATCAACAGTGCCCTTAAACTACGAAGGGCCAAACTGTAGCTGAACTATTAATTTATAAGTATAAAGATCTTCATCTGGTTTTATGTTTGCAGTTGTAATAAAATGGCATTACAATAGTTTTAGAACAAATATTGAACAGAATGATTTTTAAGTATTTATTATCTGCACTTAATATGTAACATAGTCTATAATATCAGCATGTATAGTAGAATGTATGAATATTATTTTATGCACAGTACTTTAGCATTTTTTAACAACTTTTGTAACAGTCTTTTTTACAATTTTTCTAGATTATTATATATAAATACAGTTTTTAATATTGAATATTTAATACAATATGTATCTTACAAATACATATTTAGGAATATTTAAATTATATATTTTTTTATATGAATAATAGATTTATGATTTAAAAATTTAATAATATTTATATGTCCATATTTATTTAATTTATTTAAAAAGTTTTTAATAAACTTTTTAAAGATTGTATGCTACAAATCAATTTGTTTATGAAGACCCTGAAAATGCTTTTGATTATATAGCTTTAGGCACTAAGAAACTTTTTAATTCTTTTAAGTAATAAGAGCAATTCAATTAATTATATTAACATAATTGAATTATTGGGAAGGCATAGGTATATAATGGAAGCATATTCCCTGTATTCTTGTCTTGATAAAGCCTGGGAGAGCCCGGGCGAAAGCGCTTGACTGTATTGCCTTTTTCAGTCATTTTTTAACTGTGGATGTTATACGTAAAATAAAGAAATTGTTGCACTAAATCATCTGTATCCTGGTCCTGGTGATCTCTTCGGTCATGAGCCTTTGTTTATTGGTTGCACTCGTTTTTGGGTTCTTCAGATTTTGTTGTCTTTGTCGCAACTACCTGCCTATCCTCAGTCACCACATCCATGAACCTAATATTAGGCCTTACTGTTTTCCTCCTATCTGCCACCTCCATTCTCAGCATCTGTCCCCAAATATGCCAAGCATCCCTCCTAAACACATGTCCAAAGCAACGCAATCTCAGCTCTCTGAACTTGTGCCCAAATCGTACAACCTTGTGCTGACACCGTCATATACATATTACTAATCCTGTCCATCCTCAGCACAACCAGTGCAGAGCCTAACATCTGGAACTCTTCCAGCTCCTGTTATGACTACTATATTTTTGTCAGTGCCACCATCACCAAATCATATTACATAGCTGTTGTTAGTGCACTCTTGTAGACCTTCCCTTTCATTGTTATTGTTAACCATCTGTTACAAATCAGTTCTGACAGTCTTCTGCATCCACTCCACCATGCATGCAGTGTCTTCATCTCCCTTCCATACTCAGCGTTACTGGGTGCTTTAGCTCCCAAGTATTTAATATCATACACCTTCGCTAACTGCACTTTCTGCAGTCTCACCATTCATCTAGCCTTCCTCTCATTCACAGACTTATATTCTGTCTTAGACCTTATGCCATTCATTACTCAACTCTGTATAGCATAACTTCACCTCTCGAGGGTCCCCTACACATGCTCCCTGATCACAATATCATATGCAGGTGTCATAGTCCATGGGGACCCCTGTGTTATCTTCTGTGTCAACCTGCCCATCACCATTGCAAAGAGATGTCATAATGTTTGTGCATAGAATGAAAGGAGTGTTACTGTTATCTGTTTTATATTGCACAAGGTGACATCTACCTGTCTGCCAGGCCATTGTGTGCCCATGGCCTGCTGTGAGCAATATGTATCCAATAACTGATTTAGCTGATGACAGCTGTGTCTGTTGAAGACATGAGGACAGTGTACCATAGGCTGTGGTAAAATGATCTATATAACATCCACCAGCAGCTCTCACACACACACACACACACACACACACACACACACACACACACACACACACACACACACACACACACACGTAGACTACAGTGTGATTACAACCCTTACCTATTTAGGTTTACAGACTAGAGAACACAATACTTAATGCAAGCGCTATGGCACGAGTCTGACTGTAACAGGACTGCAGGTGATCTTATAGCTGATAAAATCAGCAGGCCCTGTGGGGGACAGGAGGTTGGAGGACTGCTAGACATGGATGTTTTTTGCAAGCACAAAAGCACTGCAAAACCATGACAGTTTCCAAGGCAGTGTTGGACTCCCACTCCCACTATTCTTTATGGAGCCACACACACACACTACTACAGTGAGAACCTAACCCCTACCTACGTGCATAGACTAATGACCACAGTTTTTATTGCAAGCACCACTACAGGTCTTATTTCACATGACGTACTGTGAACTTATAGTAGATGACATCATCAAGGGATGTAGGGAACACCAGCTTGGGAGGCCTGCATAGGCACACTGTTCCTTAGTGTCATCTGAGCTAGTATATAACAGTAGTATACTGTTTAGAAGCCCTATGTCTGTAACAGCACAAGTTCATTATTCAGTATATTTGGATGTTTTCCTTTGGCAGTGCAAGCCTATGAGCACACCTTTATAGCCATGTCCACGTGGGAGCACACATTATATATTGCGCCTTTGTTTTGTGTTAGATGTATGTGTTGTAGAATTAAGGTAATCCCATGGTTGTACTGACTGTTGTTGAGATTGGTTATGAGGAAACACATATGGGTGTTTAACTGTCTGTACAGATAGCTACACTGTACCCTCAGTTTGTAATGTTTCCACATTTTGGAAATATAGAACCGTAAGAACATAGATCTATGTATGTGATGTAATAGCATACCTGTCAGTCTCATAGAGAACAAAATCTGCACATAGCCATAATTAATATGGCAAATGCTGACAAAATGCCCTAAAACTTGTAATGTTGATGGAATGACAGGTTTTGCAGTAGCATGCATTTCCTGAAGGGTATGACATATATAAATGAAATGTGTGTCATTATTTTCTGACTTAATTCTCAGTGATACTCATTGCATTTGCACTATGCCTAACTATCATAGCTATAAACCAAAATGTTATGGGGAACAGACTACAAATATTATTTCAGAATATGGACATTCTTCATAAATCTTGACAGTTTAGAGCTATGATAGCTAGGCATAGTGCAAATGCAGTGAGTATTGCACTAAGTGTACATGTATGCACATTTCACTATTCACTCTTGTACCTGTTTGCGGTGGTAAGCACTGCACAGATGAGAGGCGCACTGCTAACATCCACTGTTCCTATTATGTAATGTATACACCTTAGTGCAGCCGACTCCTCTCAGTACCCCAGGCTGTGATTTCACAGTTGCTACGGGTAATGTATAACTATTATCTGCATATTTCCTTGTTCTGCAGTTTTGCACTTTGTGCAAAATATTTCAGCAATATTAACCCTGTTTTCAGCAAGTGAAACATTGTGCAAATGTGCACTAAAAATATTAATATTAAAACATTATGGAACAGAGTCACAGTCTGTACAAAACACAAACTATAGCAAAAACACCTCCTACTTGCATCAGGATTGGAACCCAAAACACCATTAAAACTTCATCAGGCAGGATGGCTGCCTTAGTCCTTTTGGCCACAGAAGCTGCTTTCTAAACTGGGGTCATTCCTCACATAACCACCTTCATAAAAACTGTACACTGCTATCAAACCATGTGCACTGTATTGTACAAGTACTTCTCTGACCTACATTTGGACACAGACCAGTTAGTAGACACAACGCCTATCAAATATAGGAGTATAACTATACATCTGTGTGTCATACAATCCTGTCATTGTGGATGGGGACAAGCACATTTACTGTCAGGATTCATAGTAGCCTGAAGTCAGACAGTAATGGAGTTAGAGTCAATTCCTAACTTCTATCTTGCATGATGTAACAGTATTCAGCTGTGTTTGGACTCTGAGTGTTTCATGCATGATGCAATTTCATATGGTAACATTTTAGTAATACAGGTGTGTGCACTTGCATGTTAACTTAAGTTATCTACAAAAGCACCACTATATACTTCCATACTTTAACAAGGTAAGACATATACAAGGATATGTAATAAAAGTGTTCAATCCTTACCTTGCATATACGTTGGCTAACACAGCATTAGTTCAGGGCTGACTCTGATGCATGCAGTACATAGCCCATACTTGTATAGATTAAGGTTGTGTGAGTTGATTGATATCAGTTTCAATACATGTGAGTAGAAGAAGGCATTAGGCCCTAGGTAGTCAGTAAATGTGCAGTGAGCTGTCTCTTAGCCAAAGCAAGAGCATACTGAGCACGCCTACATCTGCCCACAGGGACAGCTGCTGGGGGTTCATCCTCAGAGTCCTCCTATGACTGTGGCTGTGTTGACCTAGGCATTGGTGGGGGAATATGTGCCTTTCCCCCTTGCTGATCCTGCTGCATTTGTCTCTCTCCACAGGGTTACATTGTACAGCATAGCACAAACTGTGAAAATGTGTGTACATCTCCTTGGAGTATACTGCAAGGCTCCATCAGATATATCTAGGCACCAGAACCATGACTTCAGAAGCCCAAACACATGCTCAGTGATGTTCCTAGTGTGTGTGTGTGCCTCGTTATGGCATTCTTCCTTGGGTATGTGTGCATTTGTGATTGCTGTCATCATCCACAGTTCCAGGGCATAGCCAGCACCCCCCAGCAAATGGCCCTGTGGGATGCCCCCCCCCCAGCAAACATCTGGTACAGCTGTGATGTGTGCCAGATAAGGGAGTTGTGATAACTGCCAGAGTTGCCAGCACACACATTCAAGATAATCCCCTGGGCATTGCACATGACTTGGCAGTTGATGGAGTGGTATCCCTTGCAGTTAATGTAGATTCTGCCCTGCTTACGAGGTGGTGACTTTATGTGTACATGAGTGCAATCTTTGGCACCCATAGTGTGCTACACAGTAAACGTGTTGCATATTGCTCTTCCTCTCCTCAGCAGTGAGGGGAAAACATACAGTATGTGTTCACTGGCATGTATAAGCATATCAACCAGGAACTGGTGGAGTATCCTGGATGCTGATCCCTGTGGCACGCCCATCAAGTCCCCAATTGGTCTTTGAAAAGTACACTTACCTAGTATTCTTAAGGGCTACACATACCTTAGTTTCAGCTGGGATGGGTTCCCCTCGGTTGGCTCTGGCTGTGAGTTGAGGCTAACAAAGCTCACAGGGTTCTTGAAATGTGTCCCTGTCCACCCTGTAGTGCTCTACAATCTCCAGATCCTGTAGCACCTGGTAGGTCACCTTAGGCCTGAACACTCTTCTCCTTCTCAGTGTAGGCCTGTTATCAGCACCAGCAGCATTGACTTCAGCTTTGAGCACATACAGATGTAGAATAGCTGCAGCAGCCCCTAGCATTATGTTATTTAAAAGTTCCAAGTCTCTACTCCAGTGTTGTTGAAGTGTTGAGAGAAAACCAGACTGTAGGCTGTATGCATACTTTATACATTTCTTGATTAGGAATAGGATCTGGTATTATCTGCTTTAAATGGCATTCACCTGCTTAGGATATAATTGACAGGCTTTAGAACTCCTGTTGGGGTGCACATTGTTGCACTGTGTGCAGCAATGCGCAACTATGCATAATGACACCAAATCATGCAAAACATTTACTAATATCATCCCTATTGTCATGATGCGTCCAGAATACAATAATTGTGGATAATTGCACTTCACTTCTATGACCTACAATGCTAGCACAGTATGATTAAAAGTTGAGATAGCCCTGGGTTCAACTACAGGCTATCTGCACCCTAGTCCAACACCTAACAGTCATGGTCACAGGACTAGAGGGGATTAGTTGCGTTCAACCCCACTCACCGGATTTGCACAATGCTCAGACATTATCATCTATGGAAAACACACACAGTGTAGGAACTTACACAGAGCGTACAGCCCTACACGGACCCTGCTTTTTGTGATTCAACAAATACACTCATTTTTACATTATTTACATAATAACTATGCTGACAGCCTGGGAACTACACGGATGGAAGCCGTATGATCTGGGCAACAGCATGGGTGCACAGATTTAAAGATACAATGCAAGGTGTTAAAACTTTTTAATTACATTTGTTTTATTATTTTTAAAACATTTTACATGTAGTGGTGTTGAGCATATCTGTGCTAAAATAAAAATATTAATATTTTTATAGTCATTTTACACATATTCCTGATCCTTTTGGACATCTCAGCCAGTAAATACCGGTTTTTACCTTTTTATGGGCATTTTGTCCACATTTCAGGACTTCTGTATGCTCTTGCTTCCATGTAGGCTTCTGTACAAGGCAAATTTTCGCATACACTTACAACACGGACATGGAATGTACACATTAGTGTGTAGGGTTTTTGGATTGCTCCACCATGTTGGTTTGCTTCATTAGCATACAATTCAGCTACTTATGCTAAATTTGCATTCCATGAAACTTTTCATTGACGCACTTGAATGTTAGTGCTTGCGTGCCCCTACACGGAGTTTACTGAATCTAAAATCCACTATACTCTTGTTTGTATTGTGCTGCAACATGAACATGGAAAAAAATCACTGTGTAAGCTTTATTAAATTTGCACCATCATCTTTGACACTTGGCTCACAAACTTCAGAAGGTGCCCTGATGACTATGGTTTTTAGCTTTCTCCACTGGAAGACATGCCCAGATACAAAGGTGTTGGTGTTTCCTTGGAGCCCTTATCAAGAGTCACTTCCATAGGTCTTGCTGGTTATCTTTAATGTCATGATGAGAGATATGAAAGTCTTCCCCCCTTTTTTCTGAACCTGTGTGATTAAGGAATTTTTTAAATATTATTCTAAGACACCTTTAGGGGTAGTTTCCCCTGACATAGAGGAGTATGATGATGGTGGACCACGATCTAACCCATAAGCAGGGGATCTACAGAATTTCTCATCAACAGAACTGTTTTCAGCCTGTTTGTCTAAATCTACAACAAATTAATGGTCAATTATCCTTGTATACATAAGCCTGGCTAAAAATTAGGAAAGATTACTTAAATTCAAAGAATTATTACCACATGTTATGTATCCCCCTTTTTTCCTACTTCCCCTATTTTTAAGAAAAATTTTTGCTTTTGTGCCAAGTCAAATGAAAGAAGCAGCACTGTTCAGTGCAAAGGCTGCCAAGATAAAGAATTCATCAAAAGGTCTCACCAAACCATTTGTAATCGGAAACTTCAACTCCTGGGATTGCAAGGGACCAAAGACCTAATTTGGTCCTCAGTGTTTTGGTCACATCAGTTTGTCACACTGTTTCTGCATGTTCACTGTTCACTTAGTCTGCCCTTTCCAAACAAGGACTATTGAGTATGATCCATGGTTTCTTTTTTTCTTGATATGAAGTGTCACATTCAAGCAGGCAGATGATCCAAAGATGACTTCTGCTTACACCTAGAAACTTTTTTTCAGTTAGGTATGGTAGTAGTAACAGTTCACTTGAGTATTTGATGGAACTTCTTTGATAGTGTCTCTTCCTTCCTGGAAAAATAAAGTAACAAGCAAGTCAGCAAAATGATATGCAGTACCAAAAATGTAATAATTACTTCTGTAAACATTAAGATCATAGTTACTTGCAGTGATCATATTCCTTGAGCCAGTATCTATGAAATAATTCCTCATTGGATGCTAGCCTCTCAATGGTCAATACTTTCCTTCAGAGTATGAAGGATAACCCAGATATGCAGACAATTCCTTTCCTGGTGTATGTGGTTACATTCATTTTTACTAGATTGTCCTTTCATCTTTCCTGTGCCCAAGAACGCTACCCACCTTTTGTGAGGACATCCCCTTTTATGGAGTAAGCAACACAATATGAGTGTCTCCAATGAGTCAGTTTATATATCAGTGTCTTGGCAATGAGACCAATGCCTTTGGTGTGTCAGTAGCTCGGTACATCAACAAACCAGAGGAAACCAAACTTATCCCGTGTCAACAGCCCTAATTGAGTGAGTGACATATATTAGAACTACCGGTCAATTATTTGTTTCATTTGCACATGTGAAGTTGGGTAAATCAGTAACCAAAGTAACCTTAGCCATATGGCTTACTGACTGCATTTCTCTTATTCATATCAAATTGGCTTTCACTCACCGAAATCAGTCAGGGGCTCACTCAACCAGATCCATGGCAACTTCCTTATTTTCTTTTTCCATTCTAGCAAGAATGTCCATGGATGACATATGTGCAGCAGTTACCTGTGCTTCTCCTCAAATCTTTATTACTCATTACAAATTGAATTTGGTCTCTAGAGGTTGAGCCAGACATATGGATTAGGCCTTCTTTCTACCTCATGAAATGTCTCTCTACAACAAGGGGGTCAAATGCAGTGAGGCAGCGCTTAGCATTGTTGCCTCACAGCAGGTCCTCCGGTTCAATTCTTGGCTGCAGTGCCTTCTCTATGGGTCTGCATGCCACCCTTGCATTCGTGTGGGTTTCCTCCGGGTGCTCCGGTTTCTTCCCACATTCTAAAAACACTCGTCCTGGACCTCCGATGAAAATGTGCTCTGTCCCAGTGAAACTACCCGGTAAACAAATGTTAAGTAAAATAAATTAAAAGATTTTTCAGTTGGTAGGGTCAGTTTGACTGTGATCTTCTTAGATCCTACCCAAATGACAACAGCAATGATCCTCCCACAAGGGGATTCACTGAGAGACTCTGTACCCCATGATTCCCCCCAAGTCTTCCTGATGCCGTCATATGACTTCCTTAATTCCCAAATTCCTTTAGAACAAAGCTTGATGGAATAACATGGTAGTCCTCTTTGGAGCCTACTAGCTTCATCAAACTGTTTTTCCCTTTCAGTCTATGGGCAAAGTCATTCTAAAATTTCACCTTACCGACCTTCACAAATATAGTTCCCCTTCCTTTAGCTGTAGGCAAAGTTCACCAAGATATCTTGAATCTCCAGTGGGAAATGTGATTGCTCCAGTTCGCCTTTTCCTTCCAGTCTTCCCATTAATCTTTTACTAGGGAACTCCAGTGAAGTAAAGGGAGAAGGCCTTTTTATGGGTAAGCTCAGACTCGGACAGATTCTTTCTCAGCTCCATCTCATTCTGTTTGCTGGAATTTTTAGTGAGCCCTTTTTATCAGTTTTAAATGGACAACTTGCAGAAATTTCTGCTTTTAGATAGGATTTCAGAATTCTTCCCTGGTATCCACCAACTGTGAGAATTATTTTTAGAACTTATCCATTTCCTGAGATTCCCCTTATATGGATCTCTTTACACAATGGGATCGAAATTTGTTACTGTAAATGTTAATATAAATTACCTTTTTATACTGCATTCAGATATGACAAAAACATATATTTTTCTTACATCCTTCCATATTTCCTTTTCAGGAAGGATAGGATCACATTGGGTACAACCTTTCTTTCCTGCCTAAGGTACTGCAAGATCTTTCTAAATAGGGGAGAATATATGTTGCATTCATTAATTTTTCATAGACAATTACATTCCTAACTACACAGTACATAAGATGTTAGAAGTCAGATCAACTATTCATCTTCACTGAACAGAATAAATTTGGCTAATAGGTCACTAAGATGGTCCTAGCCAGTTGGTTTCACAGTTCAAATGTAGGTCACTAAGATGGTCCTAGCCAGTTGGTTTCACAGTTCAAATGTAACTGTTGTTCCAGTAAAAAAAATTCTATGGTCAATATACGTACAGCTGCTTCTTGCTGAAATTCTTAGCCTTCATCTTTCATTACAACTAGACCTAATATCCAATAGTAGTACAGTCTTTGGCTCAGTTGTGCTCAGGAATATCTTTCCTTGGAGTCCACCCAAGTGTTCAGACAGCTGGGGATTCTGACCTATAAGCTGAGAATGAATGAAAATTGACAATATCAGATAAAGAAGTAATGTACTTACCATAACAGTCCATCTGTGTTGTCCATTTTCATTCATCCTCAATTCCCCACCCACCAACCTCCATCTCTTTCTAATATCTGACCTTTAGAGAGCGAGACACTTCAAGGACACTACTGTCTTTCGTGTGAGTTTTTTTAAGTATGGTATTCCCCTCTATATGTTTCTTTTCACTTCTGACTTCTGGAGGAATACAGTTTATGTTTCTAGGTAAACTATGTCTTTTGTATTGAACTTCCTTAATAGTTATTCCTTTATGGTCTTCCTGACAAGCTGCAAACAACATCTGAGGAATGGGAAGGATGGTGCATTATGTGTAGGGAAGGAGCTTGAAAGTTTGTTAGAGGCCACAAGCTGGTGTAAAGGCCAGATCGGATCCGAGGATTGGATTCGGACCCATAAGATGAGAATGAATGAAAATGGACACCACAGATGGAGCATTGTGGTAAGTACATAAACTATTTTTTCTTTTATTGTACAGATCACTACTCATTGTTTACAGTGTGTGTAAATAATGACTAGTGACTTGTACAATACTCATTATTTACAGTATGTGAGTGTGAGTGACTCAGGTGATACTTCTTCCTTGGCTATGGTCTCTGGTACTGTTTTGATGAGATTTGCCAGGCTGCACTCTCCTAATCTCCCAGATGATGTTAAAAATGTGATTCTAAATTCTCCTTTAGATATTTAGTTTTTGATGCAGAGGTGATCAAAAAGTGTAATGAACTGGGTAAGTTGATACAGGGAATCTCTTAAGATTTCAACCCTTTTTTCCAAAATTTCCAATGGATTCTGTAATCTCTCATCCAGTTTTGGCAGAAAGTAAAATAAATAATTTCAACAAAATGCAGATAAATGGATGTTTAAGAAAAATTACAAGGGGGTTCCAAAAAATAATTCTTGGAACCCCCCCCCCCAAAAAAAAAAAAAACAAGGATAGTCCAACATGTCGGAATGATTATTTAAGGGACCTTGTCCTTCTCTCCCACCCAAGCAGCCCCTTTTTTTCTTCCAGAAACTCTGAATCTCCACTTTTGTCTTTGCCAACATATAGTTTCTGACAAATGGGTTCTGTATCAATCATCAGGGTTACAGGTGGCAGTGGGAAAATAATTCCTACTTTCCAGGGGTAATCCCTTATCTACCAGACCTGAGTCTTTTTATTTACACTTGTCTTTCATCTCATGCTGACCCAGGGAGTAATAAAACCAGTTCCTCCTTCCTAGGTAGGAAAGTTTTTTATTCTAAGATGATTTAGTGCCAAATGAAAAAAATGTTTGGAGACCAGTTCTGGATCTTTGTTTCCTAAACCTGATTGTGATCATGCCCATATTCAAAATTATGTCACTTCACAACCTGTTACCTCTTCTTCCTCTATCAAGTTTCTTGGTAAAACTAGACATAAAAAATGCTTACCATCATATCCCTATTCATCCAAACTTCAGATGTTTCTTAAGGTTTTCTGTGTCTGGATCACATTATCATTTTTCTGCCTTACCGTTTGGAATACCCAGTGCATCAAGAATGTTCACAAAAGTGCCTAGCTCCAGTTATAGCTCATTGTAAACTACAGGGTTTGCACGTTTTTCCATATTTAGACAATTGCTTACCTTTGTAGAGTCTTTTTTAGAGTATCAGGAAATCTCTTTCTTGGGTGAGAAGTCTCTTACACAAGCTGGGATTCCAAGAGAACAATCAAAAGGCTTCCTTGATTCCTTCACACAGGATTGTATTCCTGGAATGTCAACTTGATGCCTCATTTCACTGAATTTTCCTTCTACAATAAAAAACAGATCTTTATCCAGAGCTATTTCTAAAACTTTCCACTCAGACTTTAGTCACTGCAAGGAAATACCTTAGGATTTTAGGTCTTGTAGCATCTATAATTGTCATGATAACCCTGGCAAGACTCTACATGAGAAAGATACAGTGGTACTGGAAATCTCTTTGGTCCCAGCATCAACACTGTTTATCTTTTCAAATCCCATTGCTGGGGTTTGTCAGAAGAGAATTTTTTGGTGAAGACAACAGATATCCTTAAATCCAGATCTGTGTTTTCCATCTCTGTTCCAAAGCAGTCAATCACCATAGAAGCCTCAGACTTTGCTTGGGGAGCAGTTTCAGGAGGGATAAATGTTCACAAGGACAAATGCAAGCACATAAATATCAAGGAGGTGTTTGCCTTGATCAAGGCACTCAACTCTCTGAACCATCCTTTGTCCTCTGTACCTCAAGTGGTTACAGACAATACCACAGTCATGTAGTATATCAACAAGCAAGGATATAACTTTACAACACAGTATCACTCTACAGGCACTCTAAATTTCATCAGAGCAAAATTGTGTAGCAGAAAAGCTGATCAGGACCAGGGCAGACCCTCAATAATGGAAACTAGATCGGGGGTTATAGATCAATGTGTGTGTACGTATCTTTAAGAAGCTATCTAAGGGCTTGCACAAGTCTATAAATAGTGAGCACGTGCAAGCCTGACTGCAATTTTATATTAAGCTGTTGAGATGTAAGCATGTATATCTATAAGGTGTGTCTGTTAATCAGTTTGCTTATATTTTATGATGCTGCTATCCATCCTGATGTGTTTCTATTTAATAAAACATCTAAACGAACTACGCCACCAGTTCATCTTCTATGTTAGAGAAGGACAAGTGACATGGTGTCAGAAGTGGTATGTCTAAAAGGACATGGGGTCAGAAAAGGCATGGCTAAAATTACTTATTGCCAGAGAGAGTTTCAGTTTCTCCAGTTTAAGTCTGAGAGGCATCTGGTTGGTATTGGAGGAATATATAGGAGTGAATCATCCCTACTGCATGTGTAACTCACAAAACAGATTAGAAATGAATTTCAGATGTTAAAGCTTGCTGAAATAACTTCTTACTTGCAAAATATGAAATGAAGCATACAGAATGCTCTAAACAATATTTAAATAAACCAATATGTCTGATTTTGATAAAAATATTCAAATTAATACTGAAAATGTTTGAAATAAAGTCCAAATTGCATAAAATGAATAAAATAAAAGGGAACGACCGTAAATTTCGCTAAGCAAGTATGTTTCGTATTAATTAAGGATATCCTGAGTTATCAGAAGTGCATGAAGTGTTCACGTTTGTGCAGTATTACAGTAAATTTAGTTTGCAAGATGCAGCCATTTCAGAGCATAATTCGCAAAGTACAGTATTTCAGAGTTTATTGTGCATTTGAATGTTATTACAAGCTGCTGTATGTGTTTTCTGATAAAGATGACAGTACAAAGGCATTTATTCTTCTTAATTTAGCTGGGTCAGAATCCATTGAAAGGGAGCGTTAATTTGTGCATGCACCTGCTGTCTTTGCAGGAGAGGGGGGAAAACCATCATATTATTGTACTGGCTGAGTCAAGGGAGGACCCCGAGTGCTTAAAATGTACATTTAGAGAAATGTGTAACCCCCAGAAAAACATTACAATAAAAAGGCATTTATTTTACACAATGGATCAAAAGCTTGGCGAAACCTTTGCAGCATATGTAACAGATTTGAGAAATAAGGCTGAAACGTGCAGATTTGGTGATTTAAGGGATGAGTTGAGAAAAGCTAGACATGTGTAGTATTAAGGATGATGCTGTGAGAATGATTTTGCTTCAAGACAGTGATTTAACTGTGAATAAGGCCACTGAGATTTGTCAGATATGCAGGATCACAGAAAAGCACACAAATATGCTTACAAATGAGAAATGCATGCTTTCAGTAACTTCTAGAGCTCATGCTGATACTATGTAGCACATGGGAAAAAGAAACAGGCCCAAGCACATGCCTGTAACTGTAGCCCTTGCACTACTCACTGGTAAACCCCAGAGCTTTCCAGCAAGTTCCAGAGTTCACACCGTCTCAGTGAAGCATAAGATTAAGTCAGCAAACTCACAGCATAGGCTCCAACCTAGTTTCATTGCCAATTGTCATAACTGTGGTGGAAGTCATAAATCTAAAAGGGAAAAATGTTTAGCTTTTGGTCAGCAATTCCACAGATGCAGTAAGTGGAATCATTTCAACAGGTTTTGTAAATCAAAAGGCACACATTCTTTTTTTTTAAAGGGAACATTTCAAAACACAAGTTGATCATTTAGGAAGCCGTGACCCTACATCATGTACTTTTTATGTTGATGGTGTGTCAGTGCTTCATGAAACAGTCAATGCAGTAGATTTAAGGGCAAAGAATGAAGTATTTTGTAGTGTTTGGATAATGGAAAACTTACAGAGCTCAAAGATGACACAGGTTCCAAGTGCAATGTTAAGTCAGCAGAAACATTTGCTAGAGTATGTGCTGATGAGAAGCTTCATTTGGCAAAGTGTGTGAAGCTTTTGTTGCTTATGGAAGTGAAGAAATTCAAACTGAAGGCTCAGTAGTGCTTTCATTTTACTCTGCTGGCAGAAGTTACGACTTGTTATTTTATGTTATGAGGCGCATTCAGTCATTATTAGGGCTCAGAGACAGTATGAAAATGGGACTCTGTTCATTTAATAAGGAAGTCCATCATGTTTCACCCAACATATTTTTTCTACCTATGCTGATTTCTTCGAAGACAAACTAGGCAAGCTTCCAGCTGTGTACTCCATGAAGTTAGACCCAGATGTCAGTCCAGTTATCAGGCCAGCCCAGAATGTTCCAGTAGCTATGCAGAACACAGTCAGTCAAAGCAGAGCTAGATAAAATGGTGCAACAAGGTGTGATTTGTCCAGTAGATGAACCAACTGAGTGGGTATCTTCCATAGTGGTAGCTCATAAGAAAAGCTGAGATGACATTAGAACATGTATTGATCCATGAGATTTGAACAAAGCACTAAAAATTCATCATCCAATGCGTACAGTTGAAGAAATTGCTGCTCTGATGCCAAATGCCACTGTTTTTTCTGTCTTAGATACGAAGAGTTAATTTTGGCAAATTTTGTTTGATAAGAAATCCTCATTGTTAACTACTTTAAGTACTCCATTTGAAAGGTACAGATTTTTGAGAATGCCGTTTGGGGTAAATTTTGCAAGTATTGTCTTTCAGCATGCAATGGAGCAAATTATTTCTGGATATCCTTGTGCTATTATAGTAGACAACGTACTAGTAAGAAGTAATGGTAAAGCTGAGCATGACAGAAACCTCAGAAAAGTTCTGGAAAGAGCATGTCAAGTGAATCTTAAGCTCAATTCACAGAAATGTGAATTCAGGCTACAAGAAGTTACTTATGTTGGTCATTTATTTACCAGTTCAGGCTTACGACCAGACCCTTCTAAGCAAACAGCCATTCTCGAGATGCCAGCTCCAGACAGTGTTCAAGCCCTGCAACGTTTTCTTGGCATGGTTAACTACTTAGGGAAGTTCATTCCAGACTTAAGTCAAATATCAGTACCACTCAGAGAGCTGACATGTAAAGCTGTATCCTAGTCTTGGTTAGAACAGCACCAAAGAGTATTTGATGTCCTGAAACAAAGAATTGCCAGTCCACCAACTCACAGGTGCTATGATGTTCACAAACCAGTTACTCTTTCCTGTGATGCTTCGAAATTTGGTTTAGGGTGCAGTCATTCTACAAGATGGTCAACCTTTTGCCTGTGCATTGAGAACTCTTACCCAAACTGAAATGCAGTATGCTCAGATCGAGAAAGAGCTTTTGGCAATTGTGTTTGCATGTTCAAAGTTCCATGATTATATTTATGGTAGATCTATCCAGAGCAAAACAGACCACCAACCTCTGGTCACTATTTTGAGAAAGCCTATACATACAGCTCCAGCCAGATTGCAGCATATGATGTTGAGATTGCAAAAGTGTAATTTCACTCTTGTCTACAAGAAAGGCAAACTTCTTTATCTTGCTGATACATTGTCCAGATCACCCAGAAACACCAATGAACAGCATGAGAATGAGAACCTTGACTTTGAAGTCATGGAAGTGAGAAATTTTTCTTCCACACGTCTTGATGAGCTGAGAGATCGTACAGCCACAGATCCAGTTTTACAGAAGCTGAGGCTCAAGCACATTATTCAACAAGGATGTTGTCAAAGAAGTCTAGTTTATCTCAAGAAGTGCAACATTATTTTCCATACAGGGATGAGATTTTGTCTGACAATGGTATCATTATGTAAGGTCCGAAAGTAATTGTTCCAAAGTCCTTGCAACAGGATTACATTACTACCTTGCATCGTGGTCATCCAGGAGCAGACTCTACCAAAAGAAGAGTGAGGTGTAGTATTTTGGCCTTCTATGTCACAAGATATTGAGAGAGTGCTATCATCTTGTTTCATGTGCAACAGTACTAAGTAACATCAACAGAAAGAACCACTTCAGCTAAACCAGATTCCTGAACTACCTTGGTCAACAGTAGCCACTGATATTTTTGAGTGGAATGGTCAACATTACTTGGTGTTAGTAGACTTTTAGTCAAATTGGTTCGAGATTGACCTATTTTCTAATCTACCATCCAGTACTGTCATCACCAAGATGAAGCGTCATTTTGCAGTTCATGGTAGTCTGCACAAAGTTATTTCTGAGAATCGCACACAGTCTACAAGCCAACAGTCCAAAAGATTTGCCGAAAAGTGGGACTTTACTCATATCACAAGTAGCCTTGAGTATCCACAGTCAAATGATTTGGCAGAAAGTGCAGTTCAAAGTGCAGAACAGTTACTAGAGAAGTTGAAATGAGACAGTAGTGATGTTTTCCTGAATCTCAGAAATATCCCTTGTGATAAACATCTTGGTTCACCTGCCCAGAGACTTCTGTCGAGACAATGCTGAACCACGTTACCAATCGGTAGTCAGTTGTTGGTTCCATGTGTCAAGAACAACAAGTCAGTGAAAACCAATCTGCTGAAGAAGCATTTAACCCAAAAGTCCTACTATGATAAGACCAGCAAACTGCTCAATCCATAATGAGAAAGAGAAGTGGTAAGGATGCAAACATCCAAAGGTTATGATCGGATTGGAGTCGTGAAGAATATTTGCCAAGAGCCAAGATCGTATGTTGTGGAATCACAAGGAGTAGAGTTTAGGCAGAATCGGAAACATTTGATGCTGGTGTCTGAGCCTATACCACAGCACATAGCCTGTGAGAAAAACTATCTCAGAGTGAGTTGTCCAGTGTTTCAGTTCCAGAGGAAGTTCCAGAAAACATTCCCATTCCTCTGATGAATCCAGAAGTTCCCGATATGAGTTTTCACCGAAGACTGTCCCTGTCCAGGTTGTTATGTTACAAAATCTGGTTGCATCTCCAGACCAAGTTATGGATACACGGCAACTTGGGCATGAACACTGTGTTTGTTTTTAATGTCTGTAGTAATGCATGTCAAACTCCAATATTATTTTCAGTGAAGGGGAATCTTTTTAAGAGGGAGGATGTAGATCAATGTGTGTGTATGTATCTTTAAGAAGCTACCCAAGGGCTTGCACAAGTGTATAAGTACTGAGCACATGTGAACCTGACTGCCATTTTGTAGTAAGCTGTTGAGATGTAAGCTTGTATGTCTGTAAGGTCTGCCTGTTAATCAGTTTGTTTATATTTTATGATGCTGCTGCCCATCCTGATGTGTTTCTATTTAATAAAGCATCTAAATGAATTACCCCACCTGTTTGTCTTCTGTGTTAGAGAAGGATGAGCGACAGGGGTCTTCCAAGAGATTTGATCCATCTGTGGGGAGTTCATCAAGTAGACCTTTTTGCTTTTTCTTTGAACAATCGGCTGGCAAGATTCTGTTCCAGGACTCCATGGAAGAAAATCTGGAAAACAAATGCCATTTCTTTTCCTTGGACAGGAATGTTCCTGTATTCTTTTCTACCCTTTCCACTAGTATCCAAGGTACTTCTGAAGAATCAGAAGGAATCTCCGAAGATCATTCTGATGACTTCTTCAGGCTCACGCAACTGTAGTTTTCTGTTGTTTTGGAAATGACTGGGGCAATTACCACAACTGACTGGATCTACTCAGACAGGAAGAGGGGTGTATGATACAGTCCAACATCAATTAACTTCAGTTGACTCCCTGAATGATAGGGTCTTCATTTCTTTTAGGCACCTATTTACTGAGGACGTGCAACAGATATTAATGGAGGCAAGACTGACTTTTATTTTAAAAGCGTATATTAGCAAATGGAAAAAGTTTAGTGTTTGGTGCCAACAACATAACTAGCACCCATTCAGGGCTAGTTGTCCTACAGTTCTACAATATTTGTGTGAGGTACTATCCTATGGCCTTTCTTATTCCTTTATCAAGATTCATTTATCAGCCATTTCGGCATGTCTGCCCATGGATCCTGCTCTTTCAATGCATTCTCATGTCAAAATGTTTTTGAAAGGGGTTATACATAAGAGGCCTCCAAGAAAACCTCTGACCCATCCTTGGGATCTTGATTTTGTGTCAGAGAAGATAACACTTGCTTCATTTAAACCAGCTAATCTATCTGACTTGAGGTTCTTAACACGGAAGTTTTACTGATTGCTCTTACCTCCGCAAGAAGGGTTTCTGCATTGCAAGCTGTTATGGTGAGTCAACCCTGTGTCATTGCCCATAGGGCAGAATTTCTTTGAGAACTAACCCTTTTATGCCTAAACCAGTATGTGAGTTTACTTTAAGTCAAATTATCCATTACCCTGTTTTCTTTTCCTAACCTAAAAATGAGGGAGAAGGGATACTCCAGGCTTTGGATGCTCACAGACTAATCAGGAATTATCTTGACAGAACTAAATCTTTCAGATCTTTGGATCAATTGTTCATTTCTTGTGAAGGTAAGTAGAAAGGAGAGCACGTGTCAAAACAGACAATCTCCAAATGGATGTCTAAGGTTATTGCCTTTTGTTATATTCACCGTAACAAAATTATTCCAAGCAAGGTCAAGGCAAACTCTACCAGGGGTTTTGGAAAGGGGTGGATACTAGAAGTATTCTAAAAGCTTATCCTTAGTCCTCTGTACATTCTTTTAGAAAGCATTAAAAGCTTTAATGTTAAGTTGTCTATCTCGCCTTCATTCTTGCTGGATGGGTTCGGAGCTGATCCTCGGCCTTCTACTAAAGCTTGAGAGCTATTTACCGGCTCGAGGCCTCCCCATATCCCACAATGCTAGGCGTCAGATACCCAGATCTCGTTTGCCGCTTCAGCTACGAGGTTGTGATTTTACTGGCTCCAGGTCGTATAAATCTTTTCTTCTATTATTACCTTTAATATTTTCTTATATTTGGATAATCCTTTCCTCTTAGTTTAATTAGACTGTGTACCCCTTGGCATCCCACTTAGAAACTCGTTTTTTGTTGTTAGAGAGTTTCTCCCCCCCCCCACCCTTTTAGGGTAGTGTTAGGCCTTGTTAACTACAATTAGTTAGTTTTGTAGTTTTTTCCTGTATATTTATGTATATATTTGTTAGTAGTAAGGTAGTTGTTTGGCTATAGTTTTATAGTTATTATTATTGTTAGTTTACCTAGTGTGCATGTGTGTGTGCCTTGATTAAGCACTAGTTAACTTTTCCCTTTGGTATCCCTTTTTTTTTTTTTTTTAAATGTCTAAAAGATACCAAAGTTTCAGGTTTCAAGAAGTGTGACTCGTGCTGTCAGAAGATGTCTCTGACAGACGGTCACACTTCTTGTGTTTAATGCTTGGGTCCCCTACACCTGCATGAGCGTAGGAACAAGCTCATAGTGAGAGGCTTACTTAAGCCAGAAGGATCCCCGGCTAAGCCTTCGTCAGGAAAATCCTTAAAGCCCGCCAAACCGTCGGCTCCCTGTTCGGAGCCTTCGCCGAGTGGAGCTCCTGTCTCCTTGTCGATTCTGGTTGGAACCGACATCTCGAGACCTCAGTCGGCTCCGACATTAGTGTCAGAACCTTCTCTGAGCTGAAAACGTTCAAGGTCCCCCTCTTTAGAATCTGTTTGTTCGGCTCCGACGTCTCCATTGCTTTAATCGGAGTGGAGCCATAGGTCCCACTCCTCTCCGTCCTCCAGGCTATCCGATCATGACTTGGAAAGGGTGGTCAGTAGGCTGCTAAAGTCGCAGGCCCTGGCCAAAATGTTGACCAGCCCTTCTCAACAGTCTGTGGCTATCCCTATGTCTTCAGCAGTTCCTCCTCCGACTCTACCACTGTGTTTGGTGCCGGAGCTCGTTGGGGCTCGAATCGTAGGAACGTCGGAGCCAATACTACACCTTTCGGCTCCCTTGTCGGCTCCAGTCTCTTCATTGGTTCTGTCCTTGGAGGGATCCGGGCACCGAGACTCCCTCGTCGGCTCCGAGGGGGCGAGTGGCATCGGACCCTTGTCTGACCCTGTTTTCCCTCTCGGGGCCTCGATGCAGGTGAGCTCGGCCCCGACATCGGCCTCAGAGCCGCCTTCTCGGTGCCGGGAGGAGTTCACGTCTCTTCAGAGCGGGGACCCTCTTCTCTGCCTGATAGGGGCGCCTTCTAGGTCATGAGGAGTGTGCCGACTCCTGTGTCGGCTCCACGATCGGTCCCTTCGGCTCCTCCCCCCATGGTGCCTGCTTCGGTCTCTGTCCACCCTCCTGACCCCAAGCGTGGAGAACAGACGCTCCAGGTCACCCCATTGGGCATATTTTCCTCTTCCAAGGCCTCCCCTGATCATTCAGAGGAGCCCCCTCGGAAGAGAAAATGTAAGAGGAAACATGTTGACTCCCCCGAGTCAGTCACATCTGATACCGACTTGGAGGATTCGGAAGAGTCCCCCTCTGAGGAGGTCTCTTTTTCAGACATCCTTGAGATCCTTAGGGAGAGGGGGAACTGGACTGCCCTTAACCCTTCCGAAGATGAGTCGGTGTACCTGGACGCATTTGGTTCTCGCCCTTCCACCTCCTGGGTGTCTCCACCTTTCGACCCGCTCATGGAAGTGGTGACTCGGAAGGCGTGGACAGCCCCGGACACAGTGGAACCAACTCCCCGCAGGCCCACTAAATTCATTACAGCCCCATCTGACAAGCAATTGGGTGTCCCTGTTGATGCCATGGTGGTGGCAGCAGCCACTAAGAAGGATTTAGCTGACCCTTCGGTGCCTGTCCATCCACCTAATAAAGAATCTAGGACAATGGACAGGTACGGGAAGCGGATGTTTTCTTCAGTAACCTTTTCCATGCTGTCACTGAATTATCTGTGTCATTTCACCCACCTTCAAAGGGATCTTCTCAAGGAACTGAGCGATACCCTTCAGGATCTATCAGCTGCGGTGTCTCAGGATAAGATTAACTCCCAGCTGGCAATCCTTAACTCTATAGTCAACTCCTCCATGCGGCTCATTTCTTATGCAGCCGATGGGACGAGTAAGGCTGCAGGTACAGGCATGACTTTGAGAAGACATGCCTGGATGCGGTTATGTAACTTTGCTGACCCGTTTAAGGCGTCCTTCACCAATACCCCTTTCGACGGTTCAGCTTTGTTTGGACCACAGGTGAAGGATACCCTTACCAGGTGTGAGCAGGAAGGCAAGACTCTCTCTGCTGTGGGAGTCAGTTTTTCTACTCCCTCTAGACCATACCCCAAAGGTCAGAAGAGTGGAAAAATGTGGTTTCGGAAACCCCAGGGAGTCGTGCCTGACACACGTGTCGAGTTTCCCTCCAGGGGAAGAAGAGGAAACAATAATAGAAGCCGCCCGAGGGGCAGAGGGGGTCCGCAAAATCAGGGTAGCAGAGAATCTTTCTCTGACAAACCCTTTCAGCACCCCTGAGGGGCTTGCCCGACTGTCCACCTTCGGAGGCAGTCGGGGGAAGATTGTCACTGTACCCAGAAGCCTGGCATCTCCTCACACAAGACAAATGGGTACGGTCTATCATATCCGAGGGTTACAAAATCCCTTTTGTCCACACCCCTGTACAAACAAACAAGTCCCTTCCAGATATTCCACCCGGTCTAAGGGAACAAGCAGTACTAGAAACTGCTAGAAAAAAGGCCATCCAGCCAGTCCCAGCAGACCAGCAAGGATCTGGGATTTACTCCAAGTTCTTTTTGGTACCAAAAAAGACAGGGGACTGGAGACCCATTTTGGATCTCAGCAGATTAAACAAATCTGTTCAAAGAACGAAGTTCCGGATGGTCACGCTTCAGTCCATTCTACCCTTTTTGGGTCAGGACAATTGGATGTGCTCCATAGACCTTCAGGATGTGTACTACCATAGCAAAATGGACAGATGCTGCAGAATGTTTCTCCTCTTCCGGCTGGGAGCCAGTCACTATCAATTCAGAGCCCTGCCCTTTGGTCTCACCACAGCCCCCAGGGTGTTCACCAAATGCATGGCAGTGGTTACGGCTCACCTGAGATGGCGAGGATTCCAGGTGTTTCCATATCTAGACGACTGGCTCCTAACTGCTTCCACCAGGCATCAGCTACTGCGAGCCAGGGATTATACCATCAAAACTTGCTCCGAGCTAGGTAGCTCTATAAACTTCAAAAAGTCTGCATTGTCGCCTTGTCAATCTATAACCTTTATAGGCACAAGATTAAATACAAGAGAGCTGTCGGCAAAATTCCCTTAGAAAGAGTATCAGACATTCGCCGACATGTCCAGACCTTACTACAGTGCAAGAGAATTCAGGCCAGATTTGTACTGAAAACCTTGGGTCTCATGGCAGCAGCAATCACATTACTTCCCCTGGCTCGTTTTCACATGCGGATTCTTCAATGGATGCTTTTTACCCAATGGTCATTTCAACAGCTTCCGATGTCTCTCAGCATAATAATCACCCAATCATGCAAAGACCACCTTTCCTTGGTGGATGGTCTCCTCTCAAGTACTTCAAGGCAGGCCGTTTGTTCTTCCTCCTCCTGTTGCCACGGTGACAATGGATACCTCTCTGAGGTGGGGGGGGGCATTTTCGGGGCAGGACTGTCCAGGGCACTTGGCAACCTCTAGAGTACCACCTGCACATAAACGTCTTGGAGATGAGAGTGGTACTTTTAGCGTTGCAAGCTCTTCAGGACTCTCTACCCACCGGGACTATTGCAATTCAGATGGACAGTATGTCTATAGTGTGGTACATCAACAAGCAGGCGGAACTAGGTCCTATCCCTTAAGTTGAGAAGCACTCAAACTCTGACAGTGGGCGATCTCCTCTCAATGGTTTCTGATAGCAACGCACATCCCCGGGAAGTCCAACGTCATAGCAGACAGGCTGAGCAGAGCTATTCTCATGCCTCACCAGTGGTCTCTCAATCAGTTAGTAGCAGACAAAATTTTCTGCAGATGGGGTCAATCCTGCTGCGACCTTTTCACAACCCCTCTAAACAGCAAGTGCGACGACTTCTTCACTTTCTTCCCCCTCCCCGGCCACTCCCCCAGAGACACTCTAGTTCACGATTGGCCCCGGGGTCTTCTGTATGCATTCCCACCTTTTCCCTTAATTCCCAAACTGATTCAGAAAGCGACCGCATTGGGATCCAGGATGATCCTCATTGCCCCTTACTGGCCTCGACAAATTTGGTTCCCATTCCTGCATCGTCACCTGCTGGAGTAGCCCTGGAATCTGGACCCAGTGACAGACCTCTTAGTCCATCAATCGGGCGGGCTGCACCAATCCTTTCAGTCTCTCAACCTCACAGCTTGGTTGCTCCACTTCCAACCTTAGCCAGGCTTCCACATATTTCTCAGCCAGTGCGTGAAATCATCCTTTCTTCGCACAAATCTACTACCAGGAAGACTTATGCTAGTAAGTGGAAACGTTTCTCTTTCTGGGCGGAGGCTAGAAATATAGACCCTTTTACAGCCCCTGTCCATCACGTTCTAGATTTTTTGGCAGAACTTTTTCGAGCAGGTTCCTCATCTGCCACCATTAGAGTCCAGTTGGCTGCTATCGCTAATTTCCACGCCGGCCTGTCAGAAACCAGCATCATGTCCCACAAACTTTGTAAAGCCTTTCTTAAAGGGACTATTTTACTTAGGCCCCCGATAAAAGATCCCCTACCTCTGTGGGATTTAAACCTAATATTAACTTCCTTGATTCTCCCTCCTTTTGAACCTGCAGCCTCCTGTTCCTTAAAATTACTCTCCTGGAAGACTCTCTTCTTAGTAGCCATCACCTCAGCTAGAAGAGTGTTGGAACTTCAAGCCCTCTGTATTCGTCCTCCTTATTTTGTATAGAGTTTCACTCAGGACTAATCCTTCCTTTTTACCCAAAATACCTTCAGAGACAAACCTGAATCAGGCTATTGATCTTCCTGTCCTTTTTCCTAACTTTTCGAACAGAGCTGAACAAAGGTTGCACCAATTGGACGTTCACAGGCAATTACGTTTTTATTTGGATAGGACAAAACAAACAAGAAAATCGGACCAACACTTCCTGTCCTATGCGAAGGGAAAGCAGGGCCTGCCAGTTTCTAAAGTAACCTTATCCAGGTGGTTGGCCTCTATTATTACTTTGATTTATCAACCGAGACATAAAGAACTCCCTACAAAACCAAAAGCTCATTCCACCAGAGCATTAGCTACGTCGGTAGCTTTTCAAGCAAGACTACCAATGGAATCTATTTGTGCTGCAGCCACATGGGCCACTCCTCATACTTTCATTTCACATTACAAGTTGGATATGGCCTCCAGGAGTCGAGCTGATTTTGGTTCCACTGTGCTCAAGAGTCTGTTCCGATGAGCCACCCAGGGCTAAGGTGCTAGGGACGCTGTCCCATCCAGCAAGAATGAAGGCGAGACAGACAACTTAACATTAAGAAGTTATGTACCTACCATAATGTTCCATGTTAGTTGTCTTCTTCGCCTTCTTCAAGGCCCCACCCTCCATCCCCCTAGCCTAGACAGACTGAGAAGAATCCCTTTTGAGATCTTCTTCCTCTGGTTGACTCTTTTCTAGATTATGTCCTCCTCTGTTTTTAGCACTGTAGGTAAACCTTGTAGTTTGGACAGGTGTCTCCAAAAATTTGTTTTTTCCATGGTGTTAGCTCTGCCAAACGAGATCTGGGTAATCTGATGCCTAGCATTGTGGGATATGAGAAGGCCTCAAGCCGGTAAATAGCTCTCGAGCTTTAGTAGAAGGCAGAGTCGGAGCCGAGGATCGGTTCCGAACCCATCCAGCAAGAAAGAAGGCGAGAAGACAACTAACATGAAAGGTCATGGTAGGTACATAACTTCTTATTCCTTCTCCTGGTCCAGATCCAGCTTTGCTAGGACTATTCCCCATAGTGTCTGGACTCTTCTCCATCAACGTCCCATAATCTACCCATGTAGTTAAGGCTTCTGCAGCACTGATAAATATGATGGGCATAGTACAGCTGTGTAAGTAAATGTACCATAAAAGTAGATGTTTGAATGATCACTGCTGCAGTAGTCACTCTTTCCCTCATCCCTCTTGTTTTTGGTGTTTTTTTTTTTTTTTTTATGCCAGAGTGTTGACATTTATTTTTTGTTGTTTATTGCATTGTTCTTTCAGGACTCAGCCTTCCTGTCTCTGCTTGCAGGAAAGCTCTGAAGGGCTTTGTACCCAAACTTGTATTTTAGTCAGCTCAGCTCAAGCTGCCTGACAGTTTGTGCATATGGAAGGTGACCTGAAGCTTTGGAAGCTGACCAACTGTTATATCCTTGGCAGGATATAATCTATATAGCTAAGGCTACTGCAGCAATGATCAATCAAAGATCTATTGTTACGGTAAGTTTACTTGCACAACTGTACTTTCTACTGATCACAAAGCCCTTTTCAACCTTAAGTACTTTTACAAGAGGCTTTTCCATGTTGAAAGCGAATGCTGGGTGTTTTTTTTTCTCCATTTCTTATTAAATGTGATGAAGGACTAATGTAGCAAATGCACGATGTGATCTCTCATTCGTGGACCTAGTATTGTAAGAATTGTCATATGCTAAATGAAATGCTTCACCATATATCACACTGTCTGTGACAGATGTAAATTTGTTAAAGTGAATTAGAGAGTCTAAATTGATTTTTATCTAGTACGCACACACACACACACACACACACACACACACACACACACACACAAACCACACTAGGAGGCTTTGAAAACACTTTTCTAACAGCCTGCAATTCAGCAGTGGAAACTAGTATAGAAGCAACATAGATACTACAAACAATAGCACATTTCCACCTTACTACATGAAAAGGAGTTGAAAGTTGTAGATGGGCTGATCAAGAGGGTTTGCAATCTGTTATGTTGGAGCAGAGATTCCTTAATTATACATCCCACCTGTCACCTTTCTGGTACTCCTTGGTGGGCCAGATCTGGAAACCCTGGCAGACCTTTGAATCTAACACCAAGGAAGATATTAGAAAATATCATTACCACAACTTCAGCTGTGTGCTGTCACATTGCCTGTTGCATCCTCAATTGTTTTAATGATATAATGAGGAAGTAAAATTCAGAAATGTGTCTGTACCAGAAAGCATGGATCAAGCTTTCCTTTTTTTGCAGTAAACTCAGACAAAGCATTCTACATGTCTTTTGTATGCCTTGTTCAGGCAGTCATCTCAAGACCTGTTTGAGGACCTCTAAAAGAGGAAAGAGATGCTAACCACAACGTAGGGTCTGCTTGATGCCTAATTCTTCTTCAAAGTCAACATAGTTCTCCAAGAGGAAAAAAAGTAAATTCCTCTAGCAGATGAAAGATATTGTTAATCTTATGAGATGTTTGCCTTCACAATGCAAAGCTCTGGGGAGAATTGCTGTTTTGGTACAGCAGTCACATCCCAGACTACTTCCTAGGACTGTTTGTGGGGGGCTGGTTCTTCAAGTTAGCTCAGCTTAGAGAACTATCAGTGTGAATTGAAGTGTTCTAGATGAGGTCATGCATGTCTACAATGTAGGATTATTAGGGCTGTCCAAAGGAAAAAAGGTCTGGCTAGAGACTAGATGGTCACCTCTGAGTTACTGGAAAAGGTATTGTAGTCATCAAAGGGGTTATAGTGACTAATCTTCTTCAGGGATGGTTACTTTAACAGTAATCATAACATTTTGATTTACCCAGATTCTGTTTTCCTTGTCTTGTCCAGATTTTCTCAGACATCCCTTTTCTATGTGAGCAAAATATGTTTTGTATACCCTTGTGTGTGTCTGTAGATAGGTAATATCCATTTTACATATATGACTGATACCAGTTTGCACTTTCTTCTGTCCTACTTACTGTCTGAGTATTGCTGGTCACCAAGTGCCAGTGAAATTCTAATTGTATAGTGACTCATTTGCATTAACAAAAGTCCCTTTTTCATTGAAAATGTTGTTTTCGTTATTCTAATCATGTGATCTTGCAAGATAATGTCTTTAATCGCAGATATCGGAATATGCATTCCTGTGATAACAGATTGCTCCTTTCCACATCATTTGGGGATTCAATAATGGCTTCCAGTTTGCAGTCATCTGTAAACTTTGTTAGCCAGAATCCCTTAGTGTTGGCCTGTTCTTCAGAGAAGTAGATGCCAAAACAAGAGTGGTCCCAGGACTGAACCCTGAGGTACTCCACTTGTCATTGTCTGGAGCTGAATTTGGAGTCGGCTACTTTTATAGTGTGGGTTCTGTCAGTAAACCAGTTGGCAACCCATCAAGTGACGTAGGGATTAATGCCCAGCTTAGTAAGTCTATCTATGACTCCAGAGTGGGGGATGGTGTCAAAGGCCTTGGCGAGGTCCAGATAGGCTGTGTGGACCGCCTTACCCTCGTCCACGGCTCTGGAGACTGATTGAAAGAAGTCAATCAGGTTCAGGAGACAAGATCGGCCCTTCACAAACCCAAAGTGGTTGGGGTCCAGTGTTTGAAGGTTGCCAATGTCTTTGTTTATAAGTTCCATGATAATACGTTCCATGACCTTGCAGATCAGGCTTGTCAGACTGATGGGGCAGTAGTTCCCGGGATCCAAGGTGGATCCCCCCTTGTGGAGTGGCATTGGTAACAACAAAAGGAAGAAACTGTTGCAAAAAGAGGATAATCCCAGGATGCAAAAAACTCCCTTACCAGCCTCAGTAAGAAACTGAGAGCCCTCATAAAATCCTCCAAAGCTAGTTACGAAAATAAAATTGCCAAAGATTCCAAAGACAACCACAAGGCATTCTATAAATATGTCAAGAATCTAAATGGCAATGCTCAGATCTGCTCTGAGCTGAAACAGAATGGCATTAAATATACTGATCCCAAGGATATTGTCAATATCCTGGCAGATCGATTCAGTGCCAACTTCACCCCCCTCTCACCCCCTAAATGGCCCATCTCAATACTGGAAGATTGCCAAATTCCGTAATAACGGCCACACAGGTAAAAATAGCACTCTGCAAAGCTAAGACTACAGCATCCGTGGGACCAGATGACATATCGGGCTGTGTACTACATCAACTACAATATGAACTGGCACCTCACCTAAGTGTCATATTTAATTATAGCCTCCCCTTAGGTTTCATGCCCACTGAGTGGTGCACAGCTACAGTTATCCCACCCCACAAGGGGGGATCCACCTTGGATCCCAGAAACTACCGTCCCATCAGTCTGACGAGCCTCATCTGCAAGGCCATGGAGTGTATTATCATGGAACGTATAAACAAAGACATTGGCAATCTTCAAACACTGGACCCCACCCAGTTTGGGTTCGTGAAGGGCCGATCTTGTCTCCTGAACCTGATTGACTTCTTCGAATCAGTCTCCAGAGCCATGAACAAGGGTAAGGTGGCCCACACAGCCTATCTAGACATTGCCAAGGCCTTTGACACCATCCCCCACTCTGGCATCATAGATAAACTTACTAAGCTGGGCATTAATCCCTACGTCACCCAATGGGTTGCTAACTGGCTTACTGATAGAACCCACACTGTAAAAGTAGCCAACTCCAAATCCAGCTCCGTACAAGTGACAAATGGAGTACCTCAGGGTCCAGTCCTTGGACCACTCTTGTTTGGCATCTACTTCTCTGAAGTACAGGCCAACACTAAGGCACTCTGGCTAACAAAGTTCGCAGATGACTGCAAATTAGGAGCCATTTATGAATCCCCAAATGATGTGGATACTCTACAAAAGGGCCTTACAGAAACAGATGCTTGGTGCCAGAGCCATGCGCTCAAGCTCAATGCCAAGAAATGTGTAGTTATCCTCTTTGGGAAAAAACATGTACCCGTGAATTACCATATAGGTGGCAGTACACTAAACACTGAAAGTGTGATAAGAGACTTAGGGACACAGGTGGACAGTGGTCTCACCTTCGATAACCACATCGCCACAACAGTCAGGAAATCCTTCTATGTGACACACCACATCACGAAGGGCTTTTCATCCAGTGAAAAAGGAGGTCATTGTCCCACTGTACTCATCCCTCTTTAGACCCATTATAGAATACAATGCCCCGTTTGGTATGTACCTCTCAAAACATCTGCAACAACTGGAAAGGCTGCAGAAATACCTCAGTAAAAGGATCACAGGCCTAAAGCAGATGCCCTATGCTGACCGCCTTAAAAAACTCCAGCTATACTCTCTCGCATATTGTCTACTCAGAGGCAATCTCTGCTTAACATACAAGGCCATGTCAAACCCAGGGCTGTTGGACATGCTACACTTAAAGAAATCCCAATCCCTCAGAGCCACATGCTCCAGGGATCTAAACCTTGTTAAGACAATAAACAAAACATGCTAGAGGGATAGGTTCCTGACCCAGTGACTCCCCAGACTCTGGAATAGACTGCCCATACATGTCAAGCAGAGTGCCTCTTTGGCCCTCTTCAAAAGGAACCCTGACGATTGGATGGGAGAAAGGAAATTCACCCCGGTGGTCACGTCAGTCGCCCTGCTAGACAGGGGTCCAGGGAAGTAAATAGTGTGGGAAGAAATAGCCAGGGAATTGTTATGGCTAGGCTTGTATAGGCCTTAGGGCTGATAGCCTAGTACCAACCTATGAACATATGACACAGCCAAAGAATCATATCAACTTGTTCTAGCAGTTCTCATTTTTTCCATGGTAAACTTGCTGTACTAAACATATCTGTGTCATTCTTCACCTCATCTGTATGTTTCTTTCAGCTCATATTTGTGAAGATTAAGCAACATCCTCTGCAGTCTTGAAGGTGCTTTGTACAAAGATTTGTAAGAGTTTATGTTGTCATTCCATCTGATCTTTCCTACTGTATTGGCATTCATTGCTTTTCTCACATTAACAGTTCTTGTTCTATCAAAACATGTCCGTTTCTTGTGTATGCAAATACCCTTCACCAACAGGCAACTCATTTATTCTGTTATATGATCTTATTTACTATAATATTTTGACTGGCATCTAAATTGCCATATATCTGGCTTATTTGCATCATAGTATTTTAATGTTGGTACTTCTGTGGCTAGTTTCAACATTAAAATACTATGATGCAAATAAGTTATATCCGCGGTGGTGGTGCTGCGGTAGCATTGTCGCATCACAGTGAGATGTTGTCCTGTTCGATTCTCAGCTAGAGCATCTTCTGTGTGAAGACATGCATGAATGGGCGTACCTTCATTGAAGGTTGTGCGTCAGAGCTGGCAACTCGGCACGTAAAAATCTACTGCCAATCATTAGCGGATCGGAGTTCCGCTGTGGCGACCCCTAACCGGGAAAAGCCGAAAGACACAACAACAACAACTTTTGTGGCTAGTTTCTTAAACAATTCAAGACTCTACTGTTTCAAAGCTGTATTCCCAAGCTTCATCTTGCTGTCAGCTTTCTTGGGGTATTGTTATCCCTGTCATATTGGGTGCATTATTTACAAAATACTGCACTGTGCCTATAAACCTCTGTTATTTCTGTTTTTGGCTCTGGCACAATTGTTTTGACTTTTTCTGCATCATTCGTCTGATGTTAGAATAAATTTAACACATGCATATTTCAAACCTATCACTTTCAATTTCTATTCAGTTATTTAGCTAGAAATTATTCTGTCTTAAGTTGTTTTGAAGCTGTATTCGTCTCTTTTTTTATGCCCATCTTGTGTATGATCCTACAGTATTAAACACATCCTGTGTATGATCCCACAGTATTAAGCAATCAATTGTGTTTAAAACACATTGCAAGCTTTCACTTAACTAGTGCAGCATATCATTGGAACATTTCTGGTGCTGATGAGTTATTAAATGGAAGTCTAAAAATTCTGTACCTTCCAAAAGGAACATTACTTGTACATAATTTGGAGTTTTCTTTGTCTAACAAAACCAGGCATACTTGCCTGCTTTGTCCAGTTTATTGTACTCAAAAGTGCCTCAGCTTTACAGCCTTTCAAGTAGATAAGATCATAATTCCCTTCAGTCTTCATATAGAACTCATTAAAAAAGATATACTCTACTAATAATCATTTACTAAAATACTTCCCAATTGATTTACATATTGGAGCATATAGGGGATGTAAGGAACAAAAGAACAACAATCCCATTGGCTAGGCATTTTAGTGTAACGACATAAAGTGATAGAGTTAAGATATATGGTTTTGTTAAAATGTCCACCATATTAACGATACAATAAGAAACTATGTTTTTTTTACACAAAGAGAGTTATTTTTTACTGAAGTATTTAACTTCTAGTCCACATGGGCTAAATATGGAAATCATGTTGTCAAAGCTCAGTGCTCCATATTTAGCTTTCTTTATCTAGCATTATCTAACAGATTCCCTGGCTTGTCTCTTTGTATAGGTAAAAAACATTTTGTTGACTGTAAGCAGTGGGTGATACTAATTATAATCACTTTATTGATATCTTGTATGTCAATCCAAATGCAAATCTTGCCTGACTTTACAACAGTAACCCTACTGTTCACCCATTCTGTTACTTACAATAGCTTCTTAATGATATCATGGCTTTCCTTTTGTTTCAAGTCCTAATTATATATATTTGCATATGTGATATTCTACTGGCAAACATCCTATGTTTGGAAATAAATCAGCATAGTCATAAAAATATTATTGCTGTGGCTGTGTACAGTATTCTAGGTATGCGTATGGCTGTGTCTGTTCATAAATATGCACAGGAGCACAGTATTCTTTGTTTTCACACTGCAAATTTATTTTATCATTCTTCCCCCAAACCATGCAACATAGATTATGGGGTAAACAAGCTTCTGTAAGTGCTACAGTTTGAAGTAGGATCCCACACTTTTTGTTTTAATATTTACAAGTCAACAGTTTTTGACCAAGTGGATTTATTCAGTGTCATGTATGCATTAGCAGAGCACCCAAATGCTTCAAAAGTATCTTTAGACAAAATGCTACACTATGCATGTGTTTAGTTTAAGCTTGACATTTTGATGATCAGTTTTTTGCATGTTTAGCCAAAGTTTATGACATTATGGCCAGGATTTAATAAACTCCGTATAGGAATAGCGTTATTCCTACACGGAGTGAATGGTGTCTGTGTCCGCATCTCCCTCTCAGCAGCGTGCATTGCATATTAATGAAGGCGTGCTACTGAGATGGAGCCGTGTACATGAATACTGAATCAGTGCAGGGGATGTGTTGTAGTAGTACTCGCAGATCTGTAGCACACCCCCTGCACTGACAAAGTGCTGTACAGCACTTTACAATACAAAACAGTGTCTGCGGACACTGAAATCCTCAATGGCAACTAAATGCAGGGGGTATGTAACAGGTACTGTCACACACCCTGTGAATTATGAAAGTGTTGTACGGCACTTTACAATAGAAAATAGTGTCCACTGACAATGAAATTATGAATGGCAACTGAATGTAATGCAGGGGGTGTGTGACTGGTACTCACACACTCCCTGCATTGTGAAAGTGCAGTACGGCACTTTAGGTTCATAGATTGGTACTAGGCTAACTTCCCTTGTGGACCATTTTCAACCTAGCCAGTTACCCCATGTGAGAATCAAACCTTGAACCTTATGTTTGTAAGGTAAACACCTTAACCATTATGCCAACCTCCCATCCCTCAGAATTATTAGAATAAAGTGCTCGGACACTTCATACCTCTCAACCTCTTAGAGCAAGAAATGTAGAGAAAGCCAATAGTGGGACAAAAGCCCAAAAATAGGGACAGTTTTTAAATATTGCCTTTACAAACTTAGAAAGTTGATAGAATGACAGGTCTTGCATTAGCATGGATTTTCTGAAGAGTATGACATGTGAAACTCAAATGTCTATCAATATTTTCTGACTGCAGTCTTAAATGATTTGACACTGATTTGCTAGGGAAACACAATCCCATGACAAACAGACCAAGAATATGAAGCACAAATCTGGACATCATGCAAAAATCTGTACAGTTGAGAGGATTAGGAATGTGAAGTCACATCATGTAGGGGTGTGTCACAGTATCTGTCATAGACACCCTGCATTGTAAAACTGCTTTGTGGCACTAAAACAAGAATGAAAGTATCCCCAAATACTTATTTAATAATGTGAAGGTTAACTGTTTCATTTTAAATTAATGTTTATTTTTATTTTTTTTGTCTTCTTTTTTATTTAAAGTTTAAGCATAGCTGAGCAGGTTTGCATGGGGCGGCACCTTGCTCAGCACTGCTTAAACTTATCAAGAAGCTATACAGAAATGTATAGCTGAAATTTGCACAGCTGAGTGGTGAGTGTCACAGGTTCGCATGTAGTAAGTGCACGGTTTGAATACAGGCCATTCAGCTTTTACATGGGAAACCAGTTTTATATTATTTTTTTATTTTATTTAATGATGTAATTAATATTTGTTAACCAGGGTAATGTAGCTGGTCCAAATTCCCACTGTCAGTAGAGATATGAGGTGAAAACCCCATTTAAACATAAGTGTCCCATACAGTACAGTCACACCCCAAGGTAATGTAATGAAAGCAAATAGGGGAGGTGATGTAAATTTTACAATGACTGGTCACTGATATTGCAAAATGAGGACGCTGATTGTTCAGCCCAATCAGTGTGCCTGCTGTAAATCCTATCATATACCAATGGAAAAAGGTCCGGTTGCCCCGACTTTTTTCCATTTCTGTATACTGTCATTTTTTTTTTTTTAACAAAAAGAAAAAAAGAAAAAAATCTGGACTCCGGACATAGTAGAGAGACAGGACAAAGAAAATAATAGGAAAATCAGGTATGTTATTCAAAACTAAAGACACATACCTGATTTTCCTTGTATTTCCTCCATTCTGACTCTCTCCTACCCCTAAACTGACATTTTTTTTATATAAAAAAAAAGAAAACAAAAACGGAGACCTTCTTTTTTCTGTTGCTTCATTTGCAAAGCACTGATGTACTGGGTATGCATGGGAACACAAGTCCCATACACATGCGCAGTACATCAGAAAAAAGCCCCAGGATACTGGAAAACTGCTGAAGGACAGCACAGCGTTGTTATATAAAGACATTTATTTAAGAAAAGTAAATATTTTTTCTTAAATAATGTCCTTGTATAAAAGCACTAACCGACCCCGTGGTTGCGGTATATTAAGATTTACCCACGGTTGGCTTTATTTAATCACTTGAGTTTTGCCCTTGTGATTAAACCACACCAACCGTGGGTAAATCTTAATATACCACACTGATGTCGCCGGTTATTGCTTAAGTAAAATATATACACTTAATAATAAGGGTCTATATTATATTCTCGAAAGCCGACAATGTCGAATCTGACATTGTCAACATGAGAATATCGAATGCTCAGAATCTTGAACATGTAAACGGAAATCTCCGTAAGGGGAGATTTCTGTTTACTGCAATGTAGTGCGGTCTCGGAGTTGGTATATTTAAGTAGTGGGGGTGTGGGGGTGCAGGGGGCTTGCCCCCCTGCTTAAACCTGTTAGGGTACTTTTTTCTTTTTTTTGTCTTTTTATAAGGTCGACGTTTGAAGACATCGACCATATGTCAACCAAATGTTGTTCGATGTTTTCAACCATGGATCTTATAATATAGGCCCAATAATAATGCATCAGTAATGAGTAATTAATATTCAGTTCTGACTTCTTTTTAAATGAAAACGTTTGTTTGCCCTTAGCTCAGTTTTGCTAAGCACTGCTAAGCCAAGCTATGCAATGCTTAAACAGGACCTGTCTGAACAATACTTAGCAGTGCTTAGCTGGTTTGAGCATTGCTAAGAAGTCCCATTCTAAGCAGTATTCAGCTCAGCTAAGCGAATTTGCACACTAAGCACTGCTTAGCATTTGCCACCTTAAGCACTGCTCAACTCAGCTTAGCAGGTTTGTGCACTGCTCAGCTTTGCTCAGCATTTCTGAAAATTGTCCAGTGATGCCAAAGGGCAGGGATGCTATGACCTCATTGTCCCTGGATGATACCCTTACTTATGAGGTGGGCCATGTAGAAAACCTTCTGTACAATGGAAGCAACATGGGGGCCAAAAGTCAGGTTGCTATCAATCTGGGTGCCCAAATCCCTCACAACTGACTGCATGTTTGGGACGCTGTTATTAATGTGATAATTTTTGTGGACATCACTTTCCCCAAAAGGGGATGATGATACATTTGTTTGTATTCAGCTTGAGGCAATGTTTATGATGCCAATCATTTGTTTGAGCGAGACCCTCTTGGAGGATATCCATGTCACTAGGGGAACTGATGACAGCTCCCAGCTTGCAGTAATTTGCAAATTTGATCAGCCATAGCCTACTGCTTTTGGCCTGTACCTCAGAAAACTATATCCCACATAACAGAGGCCCCAAGACCGAACCTGGGGTAAGCCACTCGATGCAGGTGTCCTGCTTGAGGTGGCTTTCCCTATTTTGACTAGGTGGGTTCTATCAGTGAGCCAGTTAGCTACTCATCTGGTAACATATGGATTGATGCCTAGTTGAGAGAGTTTATATATTATGCCCAAGTGGGGAATAGTGTCGAAGGCTTTGGCCAGGTCAAGGTAGGCATTGTGCACTGTCTTCCCCTCATCTATGCTTTTGTGACGGTATCAAAAAGTCAACCAAATTTAACAGATGTGACCTCTCCTTGATGAAGCCAAACTGTGGGATCAAGTATTTGGAGGTTGCCAATGTCCTTGTTAATGAGGTCCATGATGATCTGTTACATTGCCTTGCAGATCAAGCTAGTTGGGCTGATGGGTGTATAATTTCCCGGACTGATGAATGCTCCACCTTTGTGCAAAGGGATAACAGTGGCTGTCCTCCACTCAGCAGAGACAAAGCCAGCACTCAGGCTTTGGTTGAATAGGGTCCCTAATGGTGCTGCAAGTTCCTGCCTGAGTTCATGTAGGATGCAGCTTGGGATGTTATCAGGTCCCATGGAGGCTGTATTTTTTTGCCTTTGAGAGAACAGTGATGACCCAATCCCTAGACAATAAGGGGAAGGGGGCAGGTACTAGGAATGCCCTGATTTACTGATGGGGAGGAAAGAGGGGTGAAATTTTCGCTGAACCTGTCAGCCAGCAAGTTTGCTATATCTGCAGCATTTGTATATGTGGTGCACTTGACTACCAGTTCTGAACAGATCTGGGTGCTACCTTTGAGATTACCGACTTATGTGAAGAAGGCCTTATGATTACCTGTAGTAGATGTGGCCAATCTGGACTCGAAGTTTGCTTTGGAGGATTTCACTAGTGCTCTTATTTGCTTGTTTAGGCTAAGGAGAGATTGCTTCCAGTTGGGCACCTGCGCCTTCTTGGTCCTGGACAGCATTTTTTTTTTTATTTTGCTATAGAGTTTATTTATTGCAGATGTCCACCAGACAGGTTTACTCTTCCTTGCGGAGGATGATTTTGTCCTGTCAGATATTCCTGATTCCATGCATCTATATAAATGTTCGTATAGTAATTTGGGATAGTTTTGGATACTGGGGTGCCAGTTCCTAGAGAGGAGGTGGGGGCTGTGAAGCTGTTTATACCATCCCTCAGGAAGCTATAATCAGCTTTGGAAAAGTTTTTTGTTTGATCCTAGCTAGAGGGGGGTCATGGGAGATGATGACTTCGAACATGACTGCTTTATGGTCTGATCTTGCAAGGGAAGATGATACTGCAGGGATGCTGCAGTGGTTACTCATGTTGGTTAATACCAAGTCCAAGATATTATCACCTCTTGTGGGGGTATCGACTAGCTGTTCCAAAGCATTTGCATTGACAAAATAAAAGAATATCTGGGCATTTGTGTTCTGACATGAGTAGTTCTTCCAGTCTATATTTGGGTAGTTAAAGTCACCAAGGATCAGGGTAAAGGGTTGAATCTTGATAGATTCGAAGAGGTCTAGATAGGGAGTTTGGGCATCTTGGGTCAGATTTGGGTACAATGACCCATTCGGCATGTAACTTGCAAAGCACATGCAACAGCTGGAGAGACCACAGATGTTCCTCACCAGAAGAATCCACGGCCTCAAAAATCTACTGTACAAAGATAGGCTAAAAGCCTTATCCCTCCACTTTGTTTCATACAGACTCCTCAGAGGTGACCACTGTCTGGCATGCAAAGTGATCTCAGACCCTGCCTTGATGGGACTACTGCATATCCGCAAATCAAGCTCCACTCGAGTAACCTGCACACGCGGACTCAACCTAGACTGAGAGATCAGTCGGACTTGCTGGCGGGGCAGATTTGTGTCCCAGAGACTCCACCTTCTATGGAATAGACTCCCTCTCCACGTCAAGCAGAATACTTAACTGTACACCTTTTTAAGTGTAACCTGGATAACTGGATGGGAAATAGAAAATACATCCCTGAGATTCCACCTGTGTCCCTGCTGGACAGGGGCATTGGGTGCTGATTTGTCTATACATGGGCTAAACTCTTGGCTAGGCTTTTAAGGGCCTCAGGGCCAGTAGCCTAGTAAGTTCTGATGATCCTATGAACCTGTTAGAGTTTGATCCCTGGGGGAAGTATGGCAGGTGCAGGAGATTCAGTGAGCTTTTGGGTGCAGCGCTTGGGACATCCTTGAGTCCAGGGTCATGGTTGGACTCCTTGTGAAGAACCATGATGACAGACTGCTGCAGAGCCAATACCAGGGCTCAGAATACAAGTCTGAGGCCTGGGGCCATCTGGCATGTGAGCTCACCAGTGCCACTGGCATCCCCCGAACTGGTGAGCAGGTCCGTCATCATATGACGACCTGAGAGGGAGGAAGGGAATGCTCTTGGCCCTGTGGATCCAAGATGCTCAGGCTCAGAAGTTTGTAAGAATATCTACTGGTGATATATGAAATTATAGTATGAATATCTGATAGACAGGTACACATAATGGTGTGTTTTCTCACCACAGCTGCAGAGGAGAAGGCTCATAACATGGAGGGCCACGCAGGATGACTAGTAAGAGAATGTAATAGGTGGAGACTGCAAATATATGATGTGCAAATGTGCATGGGTTGGGTATGCAACCCAGCAGCCTGCTATGGTCTGTACAGATCACACAATCACATACACTAGGGGTTAAATGTGTACACCTGCATGCAAATATTAATACACAGTTCACTATCTATCAGACATGACACTGTGACACTCCACTTATATTATAAAGTCAGAATGTATAACAAAGTGAGTTGTAGGCAGAAATAAGTCAAGCAGCAGACAGCAGTGCCCTAGTAGCTCATTGTGATGAGAAATACATATATCTCTTGTTAAATTTTGCACACAGTTTGGATCCAGGGACTGGTACGAAGATGTGTTCATAGCGACACACAAGTGATTTTGAGCATTTGTAGAAACTGTCAGGTAGTGTTAACAGATATTTTCTCCACAGGGCTCACAGGTAAAGAAATTATTGTATTAGCTGTATGAAGGGTATACTAATAAACTGTGTACAAATGTTCCAGTGCCCAGCCCCATGCCAATAAATGACAGTAGGATAGCTATACACACTATGCACTCTTCCTGATACACATCTCTCAAGTGTCACTCTGTTACAGCTACTGATTACTGTTGCCAATAACCTTGCATACAGATATAAATCCAGTAGAAGGAGGAGAACCACCAGGAAACACAGGAAACACCAGACTCAAAATACAGGAAGCAGCTCAACCAGAATAATGAACCAAACAACGAAGGAAGAAGGTTGAATAAAATTTAATAGCACACAGCTCCAAGGATTAAGCGCTTTCGAAAAAAACTTCATCAGAATCATTTAAACACTGAACAGCACCACATATATATATACCCCACCCTTAATTACATAACCAATAAATTATTTCTCTTAATTAAAAACCACACACAATATTTTAAAGCAACACACAACATTAAATACCCAACATACAAATAAAATATATTGATAAACACCCAATATAGTATAACTGGAGAAGTAGCTTTAAACAATATAAGATTTTAATTTAAGCACACTGGCTATATATATATCATTGAGACCTAGGGGGACTATGTCATTCAGTTTCAATTGCCAACTTAATTCCTTGGCTCCCAATTCATCTTCCCAAGGTCCTCCTCTATAGTCCCTCAGGACACATTCCAACACACAAAAAAAAACATGGTTAGTGTTGGTACCAATGTGCCTAGCCATTGCATTTTTCATATCCCCCTTCCTAACATCAAGTCCATGTTCATAAAGACGTTCCCTGAATTTTCTTTTTATCTTTCCTTTATAAAAATGTTGGCAGTTGAGACATTTCCTCACATATATAACCCCCATAGTACTGCAAGTACAATGAAACTTGGGTCTAAAAATCTTGTAATTGACCTCTACTTGATCACCCTCCAATACCATCCTACACGGAGTACAATGACCACATTTATAAGTACCCCATTTTTTATTTGAAGTATTGGGTCCAATATCACTTGTAGGATGTTCAAAGAAATGTTTGAGTGTGTTCCCCTTCTAAACACAACACGAGGTCTAAACTCAACTATAGTAGACATATCTTTAAACAAGGAGAAAATATTCCAGTATTTATAAATAATTTCCCTGATATTCTTGGCCTCATTACAAAACTGGGTAATAAAGCCCCCCCTCCAATTCCAGTGGGTCCTTATTCTTGTTTTTTTCCAGATCCAAATTCCCCTTGGTCCGAATTTAAACTAAGGCACAAATACCTCCTTAATTCTCTTCTCTTTAATATCATTAGCAACTTGCAACACTAAACAACCAGGGTATACTCTACTCTGAAACATATTCCCCATTTTATCACATTCATAAACAAAAAATGGTTCCAATCAGAAACCATCCATGCAAGCTGGATAAATTCTCCCTTAACTATCCCAGCTTTCTGATGGAATGGATGGCTACTATCAAAATGTAAAATAATACTACTGTAGGTGGGCTTCCGATATATCGTACTAACCCACGTTTTGTTACCCACATCCTTGGAAATGGTAACATCCAAATAATTCATGGAACTAACATCCCACTGATGGGTAAACTTCAAGAAGGAGGTAGAGGTATTTAAAAAAATTAACAAAACTATCAATTTCCTCTACTGCTCTATCCAAACAATGCATATGTCGTCCAGAAATTGAAGATATAAACTCTATGGGTTTACCTGGAAATGTGGGAACAAAATAGGTCTCTCCCATTGTAATAGAATAATATTTGGAAAGATAGGGGCACAAGCCACCCCATCACGACACCCTTCATTTGCCTGAAGTATTGCCCATCTAAATACACAAAATTCTACTCGTGTTAATTCCATACACAGAACTAAAACATTTATAGTATTATTATCAAGATCTGTACATTCACAAAGGAAATCGTGAAACCATTCTATCCCTACTTCGTGGGGAATGACATTATATAATTCTACCACATCAATGGTCAAAAAGACATATTTTTCAGAAAATTCCACTTTCCTCATTTTCATCAAAAAGTCCCAAGAATCTTTGCATATATGATCAAACGGTTCCGAACAGCTTTTAAGTACAAGATCAACATATTTACCCAGGGGGTGGGTCTTAGATTTCCTAGCACTCAATAGGCCTCATAGGTGGATGATTATTAATACACGTATGAATTTTGGGTATCCCAAAAATAACAGGTACCACTGGGTACTTTACTTGAAAAGAACAAAAACATCATAAGTTATTTCTTCTTCATCCAACATATCTTGCAGGTAAAAATCTATACCCTGATAGGCCAATTTAATAAGCCTTAAAGATGTTTCTTCATACAGATCACTGTTATTCACATGTGCTAACATTTTATTAATATAATCGTCTTTCCCCATAATAAAAACCCCTGCCCCCTTACTGGGTTTCATAATCCTAAGCGGTTTGTTAGTAGAAAGTTCTCATGCAATAAAGATTCGTGGGCACTCAGATTGTCAAGAACATATGAACTATTCAATTTTAAATTTCTAAACTCATACTCTACTAATTTCTCAAAAATAATGAGTGGTAGAGGTAAAGGGGGATTAAACGTGCTACTTCTCCTCAACGCTTCCCCTGCACAATAAACTTCATCATGAAAAATAAGATGTTATGTAGTCCAATCTCAGCTTCAATTTTACGTATGGGTTCGGAGCCGATCCTCCGCTCCGACTCGGCCGATTTATAAGCTCGAAGACTTCTGGTTGGCTCGTGGCTAAGCAGGTATCCCATAGTGCACCAGTACAAACCCCAGATCTATTTTGCCGCGTCAAGTCCGGTTGTGCTTCTCTTGGTTATGGCTAAGTGTTAACTTTTTTGCTTATATATTGCTTAAAATCTTGTTCAAAGTTATAATTAGTGTAGTATAACAGTAGTTGCATTAGTGTAAGGTTGCTAATTCTTGATTTTTTTTTTTTACAGTGGTGGAGTCCGTTGTTCGAAACTCCAGATGTTAGGTTGTCAATCTCGCCTTCATTCTTGCTGGATGGGTTCGGAGCCGATCCTCGGCTCCGACTCGGCCAATACTAAAGCTCGAGAGCTAATTCCACCAGCTCAAGGCTCCCCTATATCCCACAATGCTAGGCGGTAACTACTCAGATCTCGTTTGCCGCTAAGCTGCGAGGTGCTTTCTTCTACCGGCTCTGGCAGGTTAGTGAGTTTTCTCTAGTTAAAAACTTTAAATATCTACCCCTATCCTTTTTATTTAGTTAAGTTTATAGTACAGGTTATCCCTTTAGCTTAAATCGGGTCTCCCTTGTTTTTATTCCCTTTTTATTCCTTTTTAAGTTCTAGGCCTTTGGCCCACTCCCCTTTATCCCTTTGTCATTCAGTGTGATTGGGTTTTTCCTTTTGGTTAAAGGGTATGTCTGTGTGTTGTGTCTGTGTCTTTTGGTATACAGTCTCCTTTTCTGGGATGTCTAAAGACTCCAAGGTCTCAGGCTACAAGAAGTGTGACTCGTGCTGTCAGAAAATGTCTCTGACAGACGGTCGCACTTCTTGTGTCTATTGCCTGGGACCTTTGCACCTGCAGGACTTCTGTGCTGTTTGCCATGCATTCAGCCCGAGAGTCCTGCAGGAACGCAAAAATAAACATATTCTTCGAGGCTTATTAAAGCCTGAAGGCCCCTCGACCCAGTCTGCGTTGGGGAAGCCTTCAAAGACTTCCAGGCCGTCGGCTCCAGTTTCAGAGCAGTCCGCTGGGAGCATTAAGGCTGCTTCGACATCAGCTCTGGCTGGAGTCGATGTTTCGAAGACTTAAACCGTTACCTCGGCTCCGGCCGGAGCCGAGGTTGCTAAGACTCAGTCGGCTCCGATAGTTTTATCTGAGCCACCTTCTAAGAAGAGGTCGAGGTCCCCTTCCATCGGCTCCATCCACTCGGCCCCGGGATCCCCTCTTCTGTCGGAGCGGAGCCATAGGTCCCATTCCTCTCGGTCCTCCAGGCTGTCCGACCATGACTTACAAAGGGTGGTGAGTAGACTTCTCAAGTCCAAGGCACTGGCCCAAATGCTGCATAGCCCTACTCAACAGTCAGCGGCTATTCCCATCCCTGTTTCTCTTCCTCCTCCGACTCTTTTGAGTTTAGAGCCGATACCCTCCCTTTCGGCTCCATCGTCTGCTCAGATTTCCTCTTTGGAGGGATCTCGGCGCCGGGCTTCCCTCGTCGGCTCTGAGGGGGCGAGTGGCATCGGACCCTTGTCCGACCCCGTTCTCCCTCTCGGGAGCGTCGGCGCTGGTGAGTTCGGCTCGGACATCGGCCTCGGAGCCATCCCTGTCAGTGCCAAGGGGGGTCCCTGTCTCCTCGGAGCAGGGACCTTCGGCCTTGGCTGATTGGGGCGCCTTCGAGGTCATGCGGAGCGTGCTAGACCCCGTGACTACCCCACGGTCGGCTCCGTCAGCTCCTCCCTCTTCAGTGCCTGCGGTGGTTTCTACCCACCCCCTCGTATCAGACCGTAGAGAGCCAGCCCCTCAAGTTTCCCCATTGGGAATATCCTCTTCTTCCAAGGCTTCTCCTGATCCAGCAGGGGAACCCCCTCGGAAAAGACAGTGCAAGAGGAAGCACATTGACTCCCCTGAGTCTATCACCTCCGACACCGACTTGGAGGAATCTGATGGTTCCCCTCGGTCCCCCTCTGAGGATGTCTCTTTTGCTGACATCCTTGAAATCCTTAAACAGAGGGGGAACTGGCCTGCCCTTAACCCTTCAGAGGACGAGTCGGTCTACCTTGAGGCGTTTGGCTCTCGCCCTTCCACCTCCTGGGTGTCTCCTCCCTTTGACCCCCTCATGGAAGTGGTGGCAAGGAAGGCTTGGACGGCCCCTGATTTGGTGGAACCTACCCCAAGGAGGCCATCAAAATTTATTACTGCCCTGAAAGAGAAACAGTTCTTATCTAAAGGTGTCTCTGTTGATGCCATGGTGGTGGCCGCAGCCACTAAGAAGGAATTGGCCGATCCTTCGGTACCTGTCCATCCTCCTAATAAGGAGTCTAGGACCATGGACAGGTACGGTAAGCGGATGTTTTCCTCAGCAACCTTTGCCATGCGGTCGCTGAACTACTTGTGTCACTTCACCCATCTCCAGAGGGATTTACTCAAGGATATGGGTGATGCTATACAGGATCCAACAGCTGAAGGGTTCCAAGACAAAATGAACTCCCAGTTGGCAACCCTGAATTCGATTGTCAACTCCTCCATGCGGCTTATCTCATATGCGGCTGATGGGGCGAGTAGGGCCACAGGCACAGGTGTAGCTTTAAGACGCCACGCCTGGATGTGGCTTTGCAAGTTTGCGGACCCTTTCAAGGCGTCCTTCACCAATTCCCCCTTTGATGGCTCAACGCTGTTTGGACCTCAGGTGAAGGATACATTGACTAGGTGCGAGCAGGAAGGTAAGACTCTCTCTGCCGTGGGAGTCCATTTTTCTACCCCTTCCAGACCTTATCCCAAAGGTCAGAGGGGGGGGGGGATGTGGTTCTGCAAACCACAAGGAGTTTCATCTGACGCACAAAGTCGATTCCTCTCTAGAGGCAGAGGGGGGAACAACAATAGACGCCACCCTAGGGGCAGAGGTGGTCCACAAAACCAGGGTAACAGAGAGACTTTCTCTGATAAACCCTTTCAGCATCCGTGAGGAGCTGCCCGGCTGTCCACTTTCAGAGGCAGTCGGGGGAAGATTATCACTGTACCCAAAAGCCTGGCTTTCCCTCACTCAAGACAAATGGGTACAGTCGATCATATCCGAGGGTTACAAAATCCCCTTTATTCACATCCCATCCCAACCCAAAGGATCCCTTCCAGACATTCCACCCAGTCTAAGGGAACAAGCAGCGTTAGAAATATCAAAACTGCTGTCAAAAAGAGCTATCCAGCCAGTCCCAGCAGACCAGCAAGGATCCGGAATCTACTCCAAATTCATTTTGGTACCAAAAAAAAACAGGGGACTGGAGACCAATACTGGATCTCAGCAAGCTAAACAAGTATGTGAAGAAAACAAAATTCCGGATGGTCACGCTACAGTCCATTCTACCCTTCTTGGGTCAGGACAGTTGGATGTGCTCGATAGACCTTCAGGATGCATACTACCATATCAAAATGCACAGGCGCTCCAGGAGGTTTCTCCGCTTCAGGCTGGGAGCCAGTCACTACCAGTTCAGAGCCCTGCCCTTTGGTCTCACTACACCCCCCCCCCAGTGTTCACCAAATGTATGGCAGTGGTCGCGGCTCACTTGAGACGTCAAGGATTCCAGGTGTTTCCATATTTGGATGACTGGCTCCTTACCGCCACCACTAGGTGTCAACTTCTTCTATCCAGAGACTTCACCATTCAAACTTGCCAAGCTCTAGGCATTTCAGTAAATTTCGAAAAATCTGCCTGGTCACCTTGTCAATCTATTACCTTTATAGGCGCCACCTTGGACACAGTTCATCTTTCTGCCAGACTGACAGAGCAGAGAGTGTCAGATATCCACAAACACGTTTACCTCCTGCTTCAATGCAACAAGATCAAAGCCAGGGTAGTCTTGAAGGTATTAGAACTCATGGCGGCTACCATTACACTCCTCCCCGTAGCTCGTTTTCACATGCGGATCCTCCAGTGGATGCTGTTTTCTCAATGGTCCTTCCAACAGCTCCCAATGTCTCTCATCATTCTGCTAACCCAATCATGCAAGAATCACCTGTCTTGGTGGATGACATCACCTCAAGTTCTTCAGGGCAGACCCTTCATCCCCCCCAATCACCACGGTGACAACGGATGCCTCCCTGATCGGGTGGGGGGGCATTATCAGGGCAGGACAGTCCAGGGCACGTGGCAATCCTTCGAGTGCCACTTGCACATAAATGTCTTGGAGATGAGAGCAGTGCTTTTAGCGTTGCAAGCCCTTCAGGACTCTCTTCCCACAGGGACTATTGCAATTCAGACGGACAACATGTCCGTAGTGTGGTACATCAACAAACAGGGCGGAACCAAGTCCTATCCCTTATGTCGATTGGCACTCAGACTTTGGCAGTGGGCGATTTCTTCTCAGCAGTTTCTGATAGCAACGCACATTCCCGGGAAGTCCAACATGATTGCGGACAAGTTGAGCAGGGCTATTCTCATGCCTCACGAGTGGTCTCTAAAAAAAATCAGTGCTGGAAGAAATCTTTCGAAGATGGGGCCGGCCTTGCTGCGATCTTTTTGCTACTCCCCAAAACAGCAAGTGTCACGATTTCTTCACCCTCTTCCCTCTACCAGGCCAACCCACCAGAGACGCTCTAGTCCACGATTGGCCCCAGGGACTTCTGTATGCTTTCCCCCCTTTTCCACTGATCTCTCAATTAATTCAGAAAGCTATCGCCTCGAGAGTCACTATGATCCTCATTGCCCCTTACTGGCCTCGACAGATATGGTTTCCGTTCCTGCATCATTACCTCTTGGAGCAGCCTTGGCATCTGGACCCAGTGCCAGATCTTTTGACCCACCAGTCGGGCCAGCTGCACCACTCCCTCCAATCTCTCAACCTCACAGCGTGGTTTCTCCGATTCCTACCCTAGCCAGGCTTCCCTTAATTTCTCATTCAGTCCATAACATCCTGATAGCCTCTCACAAGTCTTCTACCAGAAGGATTTACAATAGTAAGTGGAAACGTTTTTTCTTCTGGGCAGCATCAAAAAATATAGACCCCTTCACTGCACCTATCCAGTCTATCCTAGACTTCCTGGCAGAGCTCTTTCATTTAGGCTCTTCCTCATCTACCATTAGAGTACAACTAGCTGCTATATCTAACTTTCATGTAGGTGTCTCGGACTTCAGTATCATGTCCCATAAACTCTGCAAAGCCTTTCTAAGAGGTGTCTTTTTGCTCAAGCCCCCAATCAAAGATCCCCCACCTCAGTGGGACTTGAATTTGGTCCTAGCGTCCTTGATCCCCCCCCCTTCGAACCTGTGGCTTCATGCCCTCTTAAGTTGCTCTCATGGAAAACACTTTTTCTAGTAGCCATAACATCAGCTAGAAGGGTATCTGAACTTCATGCTCTTTGCAGTCATCCTCCTTACTTAGTTTTCCATAAAGACAGGGTATCCCTCCGGACTAATCCGTCCTTCTTGCCTAAGGTTTCCTCTGAGGCAAATCTAAACCAGACTATCGATCTCCCTGTCTTCTTCCCTGATTATTCCAACAGGTCGGAACAAAAGTTACATTTTCTAGATGTTCATCGCCAACTTCGATATTATTTAGACAGGACTAAATAGTTCAGGAAATCTGACCAGCTCTTCCTGTCTTAAGCGGAAGGGAAATTGGGCCTTCCAGTTTCTAAAGTGTCCCTTTCAAGATGGCTTACCTCTATAATTACCTTCATCTATGAAATCAGACATCAAAAACTGCCTTCAAGACCTAGAGCTCATTCAACCAGGGCATTAGCTACATCTGTAGCTTTTCTGGACAGGCTACCAATAGATTCCATTTGTGCAGCAGCCACATGGGCTTCTCCTCATACCTTTATCTCGCATTACAAATTGGATATGGCCTCCAGAAACCGTGCCAACTTTGGTTCCACTGTTCTCAAGAGTCTGTTCCGATAAGCCACCTGGGGTAAGGTGCTAGGGACGTGGTCCCATCCAGCAAGAATGAAGGCGAGATTGACAACTTAACATTGAGAAGTTATGTACCTACCATAACGTTCCATGTTAGTTGTCTTCTTCTCGCCTTCTTTCTTGCGTCCCACCCTCCTTCCCCCCAGCCTGGACAGACAGATAGGAATTTTTGGGATCTTCCATTGGGGCTTCCTTCCCACATGTTCTACCACCTCTATTCTCCCTTTTATGTTTGTGGTAGCTTACATACAGGTTTATATAGAGGTGGGTTCCTTTTCTCTCTTCTCCATACTATGGAGACTAGAACTGCTTGGTTTTAGCTATCAAATGAGATCTGAGTAGTTACCGCCTAGCATTGTGGGATATAGGGGAGCCTCGAGCCGGTGGAATTAGCTCTCGAGCTTTAGTATTGGCCGAGTCGGAGCCGAGGATCGGCTCCGAACCCATACAGCAAGAAAGAAGGCGAGAAGAAGACAACTAACATGGAACGTTATGGTAGGTACATAACTTCTCATTTCATCTTCCTCTGTTAATCCTTAGCAGGACAGGGTTTATTCTGTGTGTGTGACTTTTTACTGGTCTGTTTAAGTTAGAAGACCTAGCTGTCCCTTTCTTTTCTGGACTAGGCCGTTTTAGTTAAGAGGACCTAGTCCTCGTGGTGTTTCTTCCTCCTTCAGGGCTAGGCCCCATTTAAGTTAGAGGACCTAGTCCTCCCTTTTACTTCTCTTCTCTTTTCGTCTGTGTGTTATGTCTAAAGAGGTTAAGGAGCACAAGCCTTAGGGCTTCAAAAAATGCATGAAGTGCTCCCAAAAAATGTCAATGACAGATGGTCATGGTCTATGTGTCTATTGCTTAGGGGCCATCCATTTGCAAGAGACTTGCTTGTTTTGTCATGCCTTCTCCCCTAAAGTTTTACAGGAGAGGAGGAGCAAGCTAATTCTAAAGGGTCTTTTAAAGCCTGCCTTTGAGGAAGCCTTGCCTAGCTCTTCCTCTTCTTCCAAGTCCACTAAATCTGCTAAGTCTAAGTCTTTGAAAAGACCTTCTCCGGCACTGGCTGGTGTAGCGGAGCCACCTCCTAAACTGTCAAAATCGGCCTCATCGGCTCCACTGCCTTCAGAGCCGACAGCAGCATTGTAGTGACAGGGTTGGTTCCTAGTTTGTCAGACCAGACGACTAAATTTATGGAACCTGCTATTCCTCCAAGATCAAGATCCCAGACTATGTCCTCCAGGTCTTCCAGGAGTCTTTCGGAAGAAGATGTGGAGGGTGGCCCTGAGACTGCTGAAGTAGTCTGCTCGATCTAAATTGTTGTTGGCTCCGACCCAGTCGGTTCCGGAGTCTATGAAACCTATTTACTCTCGATTGTTATTCCTCCTCCGAGCCAAGCTGGTCTGTCAGAGTCGGAGGGCTTGGTGCCATTGGTGGAACCGTTGGCTCCAGCTCCACTTATGGTTGCTTCAGAGCAAAGCTCTGCTCCAACACTTTCTGTGTCGTCCGTTGTGTCCTGGGGCTGAAGCTCTCCTGTCGGCGCTGACAAGGAAGATTGGAATCGGTTTTCTTTGGTTCCGAGTCTTCCTCTCGGCGCTTCGGCTAGGGTGAGTTCGGATCCTGCATCTATCTCGGATCCAATAGCTCTTGCGCCGATGGCATACTCTGTCTCTTCGGAGCAGGGGAAGTCCCCGGAGCCGGACAGGTCGGCATTCGAGATGATGAGCATGCTGTCCAAATCACCAGTTGCAACCAACGGTACCAGCACTCTCCCCCCTAGAGCACCCACTTCTGTCTCAGCCCCTACTCTCTCTGGAGACAGCAGCGACCCTCAGCCTCAGGACCTCCCTGGAATACCCTTCTGACGAGCCTCCCAGGAAGAAGACATGCAAGAGGAAGCATGTTGACTCCCAGGATGAGTCTTTGACATCTGACATTAACCTCAAGGAGTCGGAAGGGTCCCCACAGTCGTCCTCTGATGATGTCTCCTTCATGGACATCCTGGGGATCCTTAAGCAGAGATGCGGCTGGCCCACTGTCAACCCTTCTGATGAGTCGGTATGCCTGAAGGCTTTCGGGTCTCAACCTTCTGCCTCTTGAGTGTCTCCACCTTTTGACGAACTGATGGATTTAGCTAGTCAAAAGGTGTGGGATACTCCTGATGCCGTGGAGCCAGCCCCTAGGAGACCCAACAAGTTTCTTTCTGCCCCTCCAGATAAAGACTTTTTGTCCAAAGGTGTCCCCGTAGATGCCATGGTGGTGGCGGCAGCAGCCACTAAGAAGGAGCCTGCTGAGACTTCTGTCCATCCGCCGAATAAGGAGTCTCGACAGATGGACAGGTACGGGAAGCATGTCTTCAGTTCAGCAGCTTTACTCTTCAGTCGTTGAACTATCTCACTCACTTCATGAGATTACAGAGGGATCTCCTCAAGGAGTTAGGAGATACTATACAGGGTACATGTACTGAGGGAGTCCCTGACAAGATTTCTGCTCAGTTGTCCACCTTAAATTCTATAGTTAACTCCTCCATGCAGCTTATTTCTTATGCGGCTGATGGAGAGAGTAGAGCAGCGGGTTCAGGATTTGCCCTAAGGCGACACTCCTGGATGCGCTTGTGTAATTTTGCGGAACCGTTCAAGTCCACTTTCACCAACGTCCCATTTGATGGTTCCTCATTGTTTGGATCTAAGGTGAAGGACACACTCACTCGGTGTGAGCAAGAAGGAAGGACGCTCTCTGCCGTGGGAGTAAATTTTACTGTTCCCTCGCGACCATACCCCAAAGGTCAAAGAGACGGTAAAATGTGGTTCAAAAAGTCCCAGAGGGTCTTTCCGGACACACAGGGTGAACCCTCCTTCAGAGGCAGAGGAGGAGGAGGAAATGGGAGACATTGCCCTAGAGGCAGGGGCGGTCCGCAGTACCAACAAGGTCATGATTCCTTTTGGGGGTGGCCTCATCAGCGCTCCTGATATGGGGCCCGACTACATTTCTCTGGGGCCAGTCAGGGGTTGCGTTTTTTTTTTTTCCAGAAGCCTGGCCAAGTATCACCCAAGACAAGCGGGTACAAAGAGTTGTTACCAGAGGCTATATCATACCCTTTTCCCTTCTACCGTTTGTTCCCAAGAAGATCCCAAATGTACCACCCAATCACAGGGATCAGGCAACTGTGGAGATCAACAAGTTACTCTTAAAAAGAGTCATCCAATCCGTCCCAGCAGACCAGATAGGATCTGGAACTTACTCCAGGTTCTTTTTAGTCCCAAAATGAACAGGAGACTGGAGGCCAATATTGGACCTCAGCAGATAAAACGAATCCGTGAGAAAGCTCAAGTTTCAGATGGCAACACTGCAGTCGATACTCCTTTTGTTAGGGAAAGACTATTGGATGTGCTCAATAGAGCTCCAAGATGCCTGCTACCACATAAAAATGGACAAGACGTCCAGGAGCCATCTACGCTTCTGGCTGGGAGCCAGTCACTATCAGTTTTGTGCTCCCAGGGTGTTCACCAAATACATGGCAGTAGTGACAGCTCACCTGAGACGTCAGGGATTCCAGGTGTTTCTGTATTTGGACGACTGGCTCCTGACCGCCCACACAAGGCATCTACTTCTCCAAAACAGGGATGCCACTATTCAACTTTGTGCTCAATTAGGGATCTCCATAAATTGGGAAAAATCTGCATTATTGCCCTCTCAATCTGTGATTTTTATAGGCGCAGAGGTAGACACAGTGAATATGACAGCTCGTCTCCCCACTGAAAGGGCACAAAATTTAATCTTTCAAATTCAACGTTTTCTCCCGTTGCGGAAGGTCAAAGCAAAGTGAGTTCTTCAGCTCCTCGGGACTATGGCATCCACCATCGTATTAGTACCATTAGCCAGATTGCACATGAGAATTCTCCAGTGGCTTCTGTCTTCCCAGTGGTCCTTCCAATATCTTCCGCTAAATCACCCTATTCTGCTAACGGAATCATGCAAGGAGGACCTCCTTTGGTGGATAGCACCCAGCCAGTTGACAACGGGCGCCCCCTTTGTTCCTGCCCAACCCGTTGCCACTGTGACCACGGATGCCTCCCAGATCGGGTGGGGGGGAATTATCTCGGCAGGACTGTCCAAGGCACATGGCAAGAACACGAGGCTCACCTACATATCAATGTTCTGGAAATGAGGGCGGTGCTCTTGGCGTTGCAAGCACTTCAAGACCTTCTTCCTGTAGGGACTATTGCGATACAATCAGACATGTCGGTAGTTTGGTATATCAACAAATAGGGCAGTACCAGATCTTACCCACTCCGTCGAGAGGCCATGCGGGTTTGGGAATGGGCGATTTCTTCCCAGCGCTTTCTGGTTGCAATGCACATTCCAGGGATGACGAACGTGATAGCCGACAAGCTCAGCCGGGCAATCCTACTGCCTCACAAGTGGTCTCTGAAGCATGAGACAGCGGAACAGATTTTCCGCAAATGGGAACAGCCTTGCTGTGACCTTTTTGCCAATCCAGTCAATTCCAAATGCAGCAGCTATTTTTCTCTCATTCCCCCTCCGGGGGAGACATCCAGAGACGCTCTAGCTCACGATTAGCCCCTGGGTCTTCTGTATGCTTTTCCTCCATTTCCTCTCATTTCCAAAGTGATTCAGAAAGCCAGATGGCTGGGATGCAAGTTAATCCTCATTGCTCCTTACTGGCTTCATCTGGTTTGGTTCCTCTTCCTCAAGCCTTTCTCCTGGATGATCCTTGGATTCTGGACCCAGCTCCAGATCTGTTGACTCACATGTCAGGTTCGCTACAACCCTCAATCCACACCCTCAAATTGACAGCGTGCCTTCTCCAGTTCCATCCCTATTCAGGCTTCACGATGCATCTTCCTCAGTGTCACATATTCTTATGTCCTCCCATAAACCTTCAACTAGGAGACTATATGGCAGTAAATGGAAAAGATTTCCTATTTGGGCACAGAAAATTACACTGCTTCTATCCCTGTGATTTTGGAATTTCTCTCCAAGCTTTTTCAGCAAGGATCTGCCGCTGCCACTATCAGAGTGCAATTGGCGGCTATTTCTCATTTCCATTTAGGGTTTCCAGATACCAATTTAATGTCTCATAAGCTATGCAAGACCTTTTTGAAAGGAGCCACTCTGTTGAGACCACCACTCCAAGAACCTTTGGCTTCTTGGGATTTAAATTTTGTGCTGTCCAAACTGACATCTTCCCCATTTGAACCTTGTCACTCATCTTCATTGAAATTTTTGTCTTGGAAGACTTTGTTTTTGGTGGCTATCACATCAGCTAGACAGGTATTGGAGTTACAAGCCTTGTCTGTTAAGCCACTTTATTTGATCTTTCATAAAGACAGGGTGTCACTGTGTACTAACCCCTTCTTTGTCCCCAAAGTTTGTTCCCATGCCACCTTAAATCAAGGCATACAACTCCCAGTTTTCTTCCCTAATTATTGTAATACAGCTGAATACCAGTTTCATCAGCTAGATGTTTTTATTTGCATCGGACCAAGGAGTTTAGGAAATCAGATCAACTATTCATTTCCTTTTCTGAATCCAGATTGGGCTTACCAGTTTCTAAAGTGACACTATCTAATTGGATTTCCAGTTGCATAGCCTTTGTCTACAGTTCAGAGGGAAGACCTTTACCCCTCAAGATCAAGGCTCATTCTACCAGGTCTCTGTCTACCTCTGCAGCCTTTCAAGCCAGGGTCCCAGTTGATAATATTTGTGCAGCAACTACATAGTCTACCCCTCACACTTTTATTATATATTACAAATTGGATTTAGCTTCCAGGGGTAGAGCATCCTTTGGCTCCACGGTGCTCAGGAGTATTTTCCAGTGAGCCACCCAAAAATAAGGTGCTAGGGACGCTGTCCCATACGTAAAAATGAAGGTGAGATTGAACTACACAACATAAAGAAGTTATGTACTCACCATAATGTTCCATGTTGGTAGCCCATCTCGCCCTTCATTTTTACCAACCCGCCCTCCTGCCCCCATCCTGGAAGAATCTGGAGATATTAATAATTTGGTTATCTTTGGTTGGAGACCCTTTAGTATTGGTTTGTCTGTAATGGTTATTTCTTCTAGTGAGCAGCAAACAAGATCTGGGGTTTGTACTGGTGCACTATGGGATATCTGCTTAGCCACGAGCCAACCACAAGTCTTCGAGCTTATAAATTGGCCAAGTCAGAGCCGATCCCATACGTAAAAATGAAAGGTGAGATGGACTACCAACATGGAACGTTATGGTGAGTACATAACTTCTTTTTAAAACACATTTTTTCTAAGAAATAGTTTTAAATCTACAAGCAATTTATCAATTCTAAAACTGAATGCGGGCACAAACAATTCGCCCTTACTTAATAACTTTGCATGCTCAATATTGCACTCAAAGTCACTGTAATTGTAACATTTAAAGTCCCCAGCATAATTTTGAACAATTTCAATAACTGCGACTTGGGTATAAGAAAGAAAACCCACTTCACAGAACCTTGTGAATCATTTGCTCCCAAAGACACCAATTGGAAGAAGTCCATATTCACATCTGCTCCCAGTTCCTGTTGTACTGATATTTCCCCTGCCAATAGTTCCCTTGGTAAAATTTCCTGTTGTTGGAAAAAGTGTTGTTGCCTCCGTTACTCTGATTTTCTAATCTTTTGGACCTCCAAGGCCCAATCGCTTGGTTCCTGTCTAAAGGGACTTCCATTTCACTGGTTACCCGATTATCTTGATTCAGAGGACCCTCCAATTGATGCACTTCTTCCAAAGCCTCTTTCCTATTGGTAGTGGGTGGTTTTGGATATGCCTTCACTTCTGCGTAAGCTACACGGTCTCTTTCAACTTTTTTTCATTTTACTACTCATTCTCTCTATATCTCCACTGACTTTCTTAAAGATGGCAAAATAGTCATTCTGGTGATTGGGGAATAGCAAATCATTGTGAATAACATTGTCCAACTTTTCGGACTCAATGATCAAGTTATCAATTTCTTTTTGATTGAACTTAATCAAACACTCTAGGAGCACACAACCACGCCTATTGAAGAGCTGTAAAAGCTCTTCATGAAACGGGGAACCAGATTTCACCCCAATGGGAAATTTCCAGGTTCGAAGCCCCTTCGGGATTCTGTTAACTTTAATGCATTCACGCAAATAGGTGTTATCAAGTTGCAACCTCTTACAATGAAAAATCAATTGTTCTAGGGAACGAATGGAGCTACTAAGCATCTGCGACTCCACATTGTATCCCAGTTCTTCAAATGCAATTGCCCCCAAAAGCCACTGTTTAACATTGTTCGGAGGTCCACCCACACCATCCATAACTTTGGTTCTTAAAAGATTATCTGGAACTTGGGTCATCGGTCCAGCATTGACCAAACAAGCAAGAGTCTGAAGAAACTCATTGTCTTTCCCAGCAAGGTGGTCTAAATAGTGCTGCATTTTGTTGACCTTCCCAGTTAACTCTTGGACTAACTGGGTTAAAAGTCCCACACTCTGGGATAATTTCTCCACGCCATTCAGCTCAGAACCTGGTCCAGACATACCACCCCGACACACAAAGCCAGAGAACCACCAGGAAACACAGGAAACACCAGACTCAAAATACAGGCAGCAGCTCAACCAGAATAGTGAACCAAACAACGAAGGAAAAAGGTTGAATAAAATGTAATAGCACACAGCTCCAAGGATTAAGCGCTTTCGAAAAAACTTCTTCAGAATCATTGAAACACTGAACAGCACCACATATATATATATATATATATATATATATATATATATATATATATATAAAACCCACCCTTAATTACATAACCAATAAGTTATTTCTTTTAATTAAAAACCACACACAATATTTTACAGCAACACACAACATTAAATACCCAACATACAAATAAAATATACTGACAAACACCCTATATACTACAACTGGAGAAGTAGCTTTAAACAATATAAGATTTTAAGTTAAGCACACTGGCTATAGATATATTGTCATTGAGACCTGGGGGGACTGTGGCATTCAATTTCAATTGCCAACTTAATTCCTTGGTTCCCAATTCATCTTCACAAGGTCCCCCTCTGTAGTCCCTCGTAACACATTCCAACACAAAAAAAAAAAAACATAGCTAGTGTTGGTACTAATGTGCCTAGCCATTGCATTTTTCATATCTCCCTTCCTAATGTCAAGTCCATGTTCATAAAGACGTTCCCTGAATTTTCTTTTGGTCTTTCCTATATAAAAATGTTGGCAGTTCACACATTTCCCCACATGTATAACCCCCATAGTATTGCAAGTACAATGAAACTTGGGTCTAAAAATCTTGTAATTGACCTCTACTTCATCACCCTCAAATACCATCATACACCGAGTACAATGACCACATTTTTAAGTACCCCATTTTTTATTTGAAGTATTGGGTCCAATATCAATTGCAGAAGGTTCAAAGAATTTTTTGAGCGTTTTTCCCCTTTTAAACACAACACGGGGTCTAAACTCAACTATACTAGACATATCTCTAAACAAGGAGAAAATATTCCAGTATTTATAATTAATTTCCCTGATATTCTTGGCCTCATTACAAAACTGGGTAATAAAGCCCCCCCCCCAATTCCAATGAGTCCTTATTCTAGTTTTTCCAGATCCCCTTGGTCCAAATTTAAACTAATAAGGGACACAATTTCCTCTTTAATTCTCCTCTCTTTGATATCATTAGCAACTTGCAACACTAAACAACCAGGGTACCCTCTACTCAGACATATTCCCCATTTTATCACATTCATAAACAAACTGGTTCCAATCAGAAACCATCCATGCAAGCCAGATAAATTGTCCCTTAACTATCCCAGCTTTCTGATGGAATGGATGGCTACTATCAAAATGTAAAATACTGTTACTGTAGATGGGCTTCCGATATATCGTACTAACCCACCTTTTGTTACCCACATCCTTGGAAATGGTAACATCCAAATAATTGATGGAACTAACATCCCACTGATGGGTAAACTTCAAGAAGGAGGTAGAGGTATTTAAAAAAATTAACAAAACTATCAATTTCCTCTACTGCTCTATTCCAAACAATGCATATGTCATCCAGAAATCGAAGATATAAACTCCATGGTTTCACCTGGAAATATTTGAACAAAATATGTCTCTCCCATTGTAATAGAATAATATTTGCAAAGATGGGGGCACAAGCCACCCCCATCGCGACACCCTTCTTTTGCCTGAAGTATTGCCCATCTAAATACACAAAATTGTACTTAATTCCATACACAGAACTAAAACATTTATAGTATTATTATCTAGATCTGTACATTCACAAAGGAAATCGTGAAACCATTCTATCCCTACTTCGTGGGGAATGGCATTATATAATTTACCACATCCGTGGTCAAAAAGACATTTTTCATAAAATTCCACTTTCCTCGTTTTCATCAAAAGGTCCCAAGAATCTTTGCATATATGATCAAATGGTTCCAAACACCTTTTAAGTACAAGATCAACATATTTACCCAGGGGGTGGGTCTTAGATTTCCTAGCACTAACAATAACCCTCATAGGTGGATTATTAATACACTTATGAATTTTGGGTATCCCAAAAATAACAGGTACCACTGGGTACTTTACTTGAAAAAAACATCATAAGTTATTTCTTCTTCATCCAACATACTTTGTAGGTAAAAATCTATACGCTGATAGGCCAATTTAATAAGATGTTTTTTCATACAGATCACCATTATTCACATGTGCTAAAATTTTATTAATATAATTGTCTTTCCCCATAATGACGACCCCTCCCCCCTTATCGGGTCTCATACCCCTAAGCTGGCTGTTATTAGAAAGTTCATGCAATAACAAACATTCGTGGGCACTAAGATTGTCATAAACATAACAGCTATTCAATTTTAAATTTCTAAACTCATACTCTTACTAATTTCTCAAAAATAATGAGTGCTAGAGGTAAAGGGGGCTTAAACGTGCTACTTCTCCTCAACACTTCCCCTGCATAATAAACTTCATCATGGAAAAAGAAGTTATGTCTTACCATAATGTTCCATCTGTATTGTTGATACTCATTCAGTCATTACGCATGGGTATCGGTTCCGAGCTCGGAAATGAGCCGGCCATTTTCCAAGCTCGCGTCAGCTTCAAACTCTCGAGCTAAACTCTTACCCACAATCACCCTCTCCCTTTTACCTCAGGTTGAGTTTGCAAGTTAAAGAAGGTAGAGGCTACCTCTGGTCAAATAACCTAAGAGAACTGGATGGTGAGGTCCACTAGAAACCACAGGAGGGGGAAGGAGGGAGGGTCATAATGACTGAACGAGGATCAACAATGCAGATGGAATGTTATGGTAAGACATAACTTCTTTATCTGATATTGTTAATCCTCGTTCATTCCTTACACGTGGGACAGAGTCCCCAGCTACCTCTGTTCGTGGGAGGCTCTCATGGAAGGACATTCCTAAGCACCATAGAACCAAAAGATGCTCTTCCCCTGGAGGCCAAATCCAATTTGTAATGATTGATGAAGGTATGAGGCGTAGCCCAAGTTGCAGCTGCACAGATGTCATGTAAAGAAGTTCTGGCATGGAAGGTAGCAGAAGTTGCCACCAACCTTGTTGAATGAGCATTCATGGTAGTAGGCAATGAGATATTACGTTGTGTGTAAATAAAGATCACACAGTCCTTCAACCATCTAGCTAATGTGACCTTAGCAACAGCAGATCCTAATCTAGATCCAGAAAAGGCCAAAAATAATGGTCAGATTTACGAAAGGATTTAGTCCTGTTTAAGTAAAAACGGATTTGCTTGTGTATATAGCTAGGGTACTCTCCGTTTGAATGGTTGGTAAAGAAACTGGCAATACAATGGCTTGATTAATGGACATTTCAGAGATCACCTTAGGCAGAAATGACGGATTAGTTCTCAGAGACACTATCTCTATGAAAAATCAAGCATGGACTCTTGATACATACAGCTTGAAGTTCAGAAATACGTCTGGCAGAAGTAACAGCGACCAAAAACAAGGTTTTCCATGACAAATGCTTGAGGTCGCAAGAAGAGGCTGGTTCGAAAGGTGACATTGTCAGAGTTTGTAGAACTAATAATAAATTCCATGGTTGAATAGGTTCTCTAAAAGGTGGCTTCAGATGATTCACACCTTTTATGAAGGTCTTGCACAATTTATGGGACATAAGAGAGGAATCTTGGACACCCTCATGAAAATTAGAAATTGCAGCCACATGAACTCTAATGGTAGAGGCCGATAGACCCGATTGAAAGAGGTTGGCCAGATAGTCTAGTATTATCGACACTGGTGCTGAAAAGGGGACTACTTGTTTATCTTGCAGCCAACGGGTAAATCTTTTCCACTTTCTCAGATAAGTAATTCTAGTGGAAGACTTATGAGAAGCAATGAGAATAACACGTACTGGTAAAGAAAGATCATTCTGCCTGGCAGTCAAGGGAACTGGAGTAGCCAAGCCATTAGCTTCAGGCTGTTCAGGTTGGGCTGAATCAGGTTCTGTGGCTGTGAGATCAACTCCGGGACTGGATGGAGAATCCATGGTCGATCTAGTAGGCGAGGCCAAAGGAATGACAACCAAATCTGTCTGGGGCAATATGGTGCTATGAGGATTACCTTGCTCTTCAACCGCCAGGCTTTCATCAGAAACTGGGGAATGAGACGAAATGGCAGAAATGCATAGAGAAGACCCGAGGGCCAATCGTGGACTAGAGCATCCCTGGGTGACTGTCCTGGAGGGGGGAATCAGGGCGAAGTAGTTGCTGCATTTGTAGTTGGTCGGGGATGCAAAGAGGTCGCAAGGACAGCCCCAGTGGTGGAAGATCTCCGCCGCTATTAAGGGATTCAGGAACCACTCGTGAGGTTGAAAAATGCACCTGCTGAGTCTGTCTGCTATCACATTGGAACTCCCAGGAATGTGCGTTGCTAGGAGAAAACGGTTGGTAGCCATAGCCCATTGCCATATCCTCATGGCTTTTCGACAAAGGGGGCAAGATTTGGTCCCACCTTGCTTGATGTACCAGACCACTGCCATGTTGTCTGATTGAATCGCACTTGTCCCAGGTGGCAACAGGGGATGGAATGCTTGCAACGCCAGAAGCACCGCCCTCAGCTCTAGAACATTTATATGCAGATGGGCCTCCAGTTGGGACCAAGTGCCTTGGACTGTCTGTCCCTGACATAGCCCCCACCCACCCATCAGGGAGGCATTCATGGTCACTGTGGCCTTGGGTTGCTGGGGGAGAAGGGGCGAGACCACTGTGAGAGATTGTGTGTCATCCACCAATTTAAATCCTGTTTGCACCTGTGGGTTACTCGAATCATGGCTGAAAGAGGATGCTGAAAATGATACCATTGGGTGAGCAGTAGCCATTGTAGAAGCCTCATGTGAAACCTGGCCAGGGGAACAATGGTGATGGAGGCTGCCATGGAGCCCAACAGCTGTAGAACAGAGTTTGCCGTGGATTTTTCCTTTGAAAGGATTGGGATTAGTTTTTGCTTTATCCTTAAAAATCTGTGCTCTGGAATAGCAGCTCTGCAGTTTTTTGTGTCCAAGATAACCCCCTATAAATTCTGTCGACTGAGATGGGGCGAGATTGGATTTCTGCCGTTTATGGTTATGCCCAGCCTTTGAGCAGCGAGGAGAGAGTATGCCAGGGCTTTTTCCAGTAGATGTCTGGTGGGGGCAGAAATGAGCCAGTCGTCTAGGTATGGAAACACCTGGAATCCTTGAAGTCGCAAGTGAGCTGTGACAACTGCCATGCACTTTGTGAACATTCTGGGGGCTGTAGAGAGTCCGAAGGGCAGTACTCTGAACTGGTAGTGACTGGCTCCCGCACAGAAGCGCAGAAATCTTCTTGATGACCTGTCCACCTTTATGTGGTAGTACATATCTTCAGGATCTATAGAGCATATTGTCTTTTTCCAAAAGCGGGAGGATAGACTGAATAGTGACCATCCGGAAGTTTTGTACTCTCACAAACTTGTTCACTACACCGAGATCCAAAATTGGTCTCCAGTGCCCAGTTTTCATTGGCACCAAAAATAGTCTCGAGTAGAATCCGGATCCTATCTGGTCTTGAGGGACTATTTGGATGACTCTTTTTCTTAGCAGCTTTTCTATCTCTAGTGCTGCTTCTTCCCTTTGGCTGGGTGAAACGTCTGGAAGATTTTTTGAAGGGTCGGGACAAAGATCGAAGGGGATATGATAACCTCTCGTTATGATCCTTTGTACCCAAGAATCTGCGGTGATGGTTAGCCAGGCAGAAGGGTACAAGGAGAAACATCCCCCGACCACCTCCAGAAGAAAGGAGTTGGGCTGCTCTTCAGGAGCACTGGCAGGATTGACCAGGGAAAGAATCCCTGGAACCCTGGTTACGCGGTCCCCCTCTGCTCCAAAAGGAGCTTCTTCAATGTGAGTTTCCCCTCTGCCTCTGGGGGAGAACTCGGCCTGTGTGTCATGGAAAGGACCCTGAGATTTCTTGAACTATATCTTCCCACTCTTTTGGTTTTGGGAGAAAGCACGGTGAGGGGAAGAATAAGACACCAGCGGCAGAAAGGGTCTTACTGTCCTGTTCACATCTGGCCAGTGTGCTTTTAACTTTGGGCCCAAACAACGAGGAGGGCTCAATGGAGGTATTAAGAAAGGAAGACTTAAAAGGTTCCTCAAACTTGCACAAGCACATCCAGGCGTGTCATCTCAAGACCACAGCTGAACCCGCTGCTCTAGCTGCTCCTTCTGATGCGTGAGATATCAATCGCATAGAGGAGTTAGATATAGACTCATTGGTTGCCAGCTGAGAGGCCACTTTGCCACGGACCTCATCAGACACTGCACCAACCAAGGTTTCAGAGAGCTCAGAAACCAGATCCTTTTGAAGCCTGGTAAAATGTGCCATATAATTCAGGGACCTGATAGCAAAGGTCGCTGAAGCAAAGGTGCGCTTCCCTATTCCGTCCAGGACCCAGGACTCTCTGTTAGACGGGTGGACAGTCTGGCTTTCTTCTTCTGACAGATCCTTTTTTGTTGCGGCCGCCACCACCAAAGCATCTACAGGAAGATCTTTGGACCAATGGGGATCCGAAGCAGGAGGGGAAAAGATCTTATCTGGCCTCCGGGGAATGGCTTTGATGGTATCAGGGGCCTTCCAAGCACGTTGCACAATGAACTTGACAAGTTCATCGGCAGGTGGGTAACCCAGGAGGCAGGGAGACGGGCGCGAAAGGCCTGCAGGAACACAGATTACTCAGGGGTCTGATTAGAGGACTGCCAGTCACCTCTCTGTTTCAGGATTTCGAGGATATCACCAAAGGATACCTCAGAGGGTGACTGAGGGGATCCTTCCCCCTCATCGAAATATGGGTCTTCGGTGAGGGACTCCTCTGTGGAGTCCATGTGCTTCCTCTTACACAAACCTTTCCAGTGGACCTCCTCAGCAGGAGAAGCTGGGGAAGACAACGGAAAGGGGGATTCCTGAGGGAATATGTCCTGAGGCCTTGCACCCGGTGTCCACTAGGTGTGAATTGTGAAACCAGTGTACCAGAGGAGGGGGGAGGTATAGACAGTCCAGTATCGCCAGCAGCAGCGAAAGCCTTCTCCATCAGTTGGAAGGCTGGTCCACCCAGAGAGGAGTGTATGCCTAGGACAGAGGGCACTCCTCCCCTAAGTGGCTCAGCCTGCCGACCTGGAGTCCCTGGATGGCTGTGGAGCAGCAAGCTATGCATGTCACAGCTGACATCCTGGGTTGTAGCAAATCTTTCCTGCCATGAAGGCAACTGCGGTTCCTTAGTGAGCTCCATAAAGGGAACCGCAGAAGGGGAAGACTGTACTATATCCATGGACTTCAAAGGCAATGAAGGAGGAGAATAAGAAGGTGTCTTTGGAGATGGATGATCACCTCCCAAGGAAGGATAGTTCCTGAGGGGTGGAATACCTCTGGCCAAAAATGCCTGGTCCACAAGACGCAACACATGTTCGGAAAGGCTTCTAGTGGTACTCACAGAGACTGAGGGAGAAACAGGTCTGTCCACAAAAGAGGCAGACTCGGTGCCCATCTCATCTGACCGCACCAAGGACAATGGTGCCGAGAAAGACTGAACTACAGTAGTCTGCACCAAAGAATTCATCGGAGCCGATGTCATTGTCTGCACCGACACAGGGATCAGGATCAGTGCAGAAGTGGTTGTCGGTGCCGAAGCTGGAACCAACAAAACTGGAGTCAACAATAAAGGCCTCTTTTCCTACGAAGATCTCGGAGCCAACACAGTCAAGGTCTGCGCCGACTGAATGGTCCATGCTGATACAGTGGTAATGGTCTGAACCGAGGAGCCCCTTGGTGCTGATATGTGGAAGGCTGCAGGAGAGGATGGAGCCAAAATCACTAATCGAGCCGAATGCCTCTGTGCCGAAGGTCTGGGCACCGAAAGCTCTGGGGCTGACGGAGAGCTCCGGAGCCCAAATTTTAGCCTTTTTAGGTTTTGGTTGGTGAGAGTCCCCAGCTGGGGACGAAGGCAAGGATTTAGCCTTAGAAGAAACATCCATTTTCTTATGGGCTTTAGGAGGGGTTGAGACCTCTGACCCAGAAATAGCCTCTCAAAAGGGAGATTTTAGAAGTCCCTTCAGTATCAGCTTGTTTTTCCTTTCTAACAAAGTTCTATTAGAAAAGTTCTCACAAATAGTACAAGGTGGTTCAACAGATAAATGGGAAGCTCCCAAACAATAAACGCATAAAGAGTGTGCATCAGAAGTAGGCAGTTTGTGTCTACAATCAGAACACCGCTTAAACCCCGGACTACCTTTTTTATCTGCCATATTAATTAATAGAAAAGTACCAACAATGGTACAAGAGAGTACCCGAAGGTATGAAAGAGAAAGGGAGAAAGATTACCAACGATGGTAAAAAGAAATTACCTCGTGGTAGAAATGGTAAGTAAAGGACAGAAAAAAAAAACTGAGGAAATTATGAATGCTAGATGCGATAGGGCAAGAGACAATAAAATATTAACTTTTCTGACAGAAAAATAATTTGTAAAGCAATTAAACAACAATTGACTGCACTTAGCTCAAGAGAAGTAGCTTAACACGACCGGATGGCAACACGGCAAACAAAATCTGGGGTAAAAAGGAGAGGGGAATTGTGGGAAAGAGTTTAGCTCGAGAGTTTGAAGCTGACGCGAGCTTGGAAAATGGCCGGCTCGGTTCCGAGCTCGGAACCAAAACCCATGCCTAAGGAATGAACGAGGATTAACAATATCAGATCATAAGTTTAAAACACATTTTTTTCTAAGAAACAGTTTTAAATCTACAAGCAATTTATCAATTCTAAAACTGGATGCGGGCACAAACAATTCACCCTTATTTAATAAATTTGCATGCTCGATATTGCACTCAAAGTCACTGTAATTGTAACATTTAATGTCCCCAGCATAATTTTGAACAATTTCAACAACTGCGTCTTGAGTATAAGAAGGAAAACCCACTTCCACAGAACCTTGTGAATCATTTGCTCCCAAAGACGTCAATTGGAAGAAGTCCATATTCACCTCTGCTCCAAGTTCCTGTTGTACTGATAATTCCCCTGTCGATAGTTCCCTTGGTAAAAGTTCCTGTTATTGGAAAAAGTGCTGTTGCCTCTGTTCCTCTGAGTTTCTAATCGTTTGGACCTCCAAGGCCCATTCGCTTGGTTCCCGTCTAAACGGACTTCCATTTTACTGGTTACCCAATTATCTTGATTCAGAGGACCCTCCCATTGACACACGTCTTCCAAAGCCTCTTTCCTATTGGTAGTGGGTGGTTTTGGATACGCCTTCCCTTCCGCGTACACTACGCGGTCTCTCTCAACTTTTTTCTTTTTATTATTACTCATTCTCTCTATATCCCCATTGACTTTCTTAAAGATGGCAAAATAGTCTTTCTGGTGATTGGGGAATAGCAAATCATTGTGAATAACATTGTCCAACTTTTCGGACTCAATGATCAAGTTATCAATTTCTTTTTGACTGAACTTAATCAAACACTCTAGGAGCTCACAACCATGCCGATTGAAGAGCTATAAAAGCTCTTCATGAAACGGGGAACCAGATTTCACCCAGTTTGGAAACTGATTCTCTTAACTTTAATGCATTCACGCAAATAGGCATTATCAAGTTGTAACCTCTTACAACACAATATCAATTGTTCTAGGGAACAAATGGACCTACTAAGCATCTGAGGCTCCACATTGTATCCCAGTTCTTCAAATGAAACTTTCCCCAAAAGCCATTGTTTAACATTCTTCAGAAGTCCACCTACCCCATCCATAATTTCGGTTCTTAAAAGATTACCTGGAACTTGGGTATCAGTCCAGCATTGACCAAACAAGCAGGAGTCTGAAGAAAATTATTGTCTTTCCCAGCAAGGTGGTTTAAATGGTGCTGCATTTTCTTCACCTTCCCAGTTAACTCTTGGACTAACTGGGTTAAAAGTCCCACACTCTGGGATAATTTCTCCACGCCATACCACCCAGACACACAAAGCCAAAAAAACACCAGGAAACACCAGATTCAAAATACAGGCAGCAGCTCAACCAGAATAGTGAACCAAACAATGAAGGAAGAAGGCTGAATAAAATTTAATACCACACAGCACCAAGGATTAATAGCTTTCGAAAAAACTTCATCAGAATAATTTAAACACTAAACAGCACCACATATATATACCCCACCCTTAATTACATAACCAGTAAATTATTTCTCTTAATTAAAAAACACACACAATATTTTAAAGCAACACACAACATTAAACTCCCAACATACAAATAACATATACTGACAGACACCCTATATACTACAACTGAAGAAATAGCTTTAAACAATATATTTTAATTTAAGCACACTGGCTATAGATATATGATTATTGAGACATGGGGGGACTGTGGCATTCAATTTCAGTTGCCAACTTAATTCCTTGGCTCCCAATTCATCTTCCCAAAGTCCCCCTCTGTAGTCCCTCGGAACACATTCCAACACAAAAAAAAAAAAAAAAAACAAAACAAAAACATGGCTAATGTTGGTACTAATGTGCCTAGCCATTGCATTTTTCATATCCCCCTTCCTAATGTCAAGTCCATGTTCGTAAAGACATTCTCTGAATTTTCTGTCTTTCCTACATAAAAATGTTGGCAGTTGAGACATTTCCTCACATATATAACCCCCATAGTATTGCAAGTACAATTAAACTTGGGTCTACAAATTTTGTAATTGACCTCTACTTGATCACCTTGCAATACCATCCTACACAGAGTACAATGACCGCATTTATAAGTACCCCATTTTTTATTTGAAGTATTGGGGCCAATATCAATTGTAGGATGTTCAAATAAATTTTTGAGTGTTTTTCCCCGTATAAACACAACACTGGGTCTAAACTCAACTATACTAGACATATCTTTAAACAAGGAGAAAATATTCCAGTATTTATAATTTCCCTGATATTCTTGGCGTCATTACAAAACTGGGTAATAAAGCCCCCCACCCATTCCAGTGGGTCCTTATTCTTGTTTTTCCAGATCCAAATTCCCCTTGGTCCAAAATTAAACTAATAAGTGGCACACATTCCTCCTTAATTCTCCTCTCTTTGATATCATTAGCAACTTGCAACACTAAACAACCAGGGTACCCCATTTTATCACATTCATAAACAAACTGGTTCCAATCAGAAACCATCTGTGCAAGCCAGATAAATTGTCCCTTAACTATATCAGCTTTCTAATGGAACAGATGGCTACTATCAAAATGTAAAATACTATTACTGTAGGTGTGCTTCCAATATATCGTACTAACCCACCTTTTGTTACCCACATCCTTGGAAATGGTAACATCCAAATAATTCATGGAACTAACATCCCACTGATAGATAAACTTCAAAAAGGAGGTAGAGGTATTAAATTACCAAAACTATCAATTTCCTCTACTGCTCTATTCCAAACAATGCATATGTCATCCAGAAATCAAAGATATAAACTCCATGGCTTTACCTCGAAATATGGGAACAAAATATGTCTCTCCCATTGTAATAGAATAATATTTGCAAAGATGGGGGAAAAAAGCGGCCCCCATCGCGACACCCTTCTTTTGCCTTAAGTATTGCCCATCTAAATGCACAAAATTGTACACAAATGTTAATTCCATACACAGAACTAAAACATTTATAATATTATTATTACCAAGATCTGTACAGTCACAAAGGACATTGTGAAACCATTCTATCCCTACTTTGTGGGGAATGACATTATATAGTTCTACCACATCAATGGTCAAAAAGACATATTTTTTCAGAAAATTCCACTTTCCTCATTTTCATCAAAAAGTCCCAAGAATCTTTGCATATATGATCAAACGGTTCTAAACAGCTTTTAAGTACAAGATCAACATATTTACCCAGGAGGTGGATCTTAGATTTCCTAGCACTAACAATAGGCCTCATAGGTGGATTATCAATACACTTATGAAATTAATTTTAGGTAGCCCAAAAATAACAGGTACCACTGGGTACTTTACTTGAAAAGAACAAAAACATCATAAGTTATTTCTTCATCCAACATATCTTGCAGGTAAAAATCTATATGCTGATAGGCCAATTTAATAAGACTTAAAGATGTTTCTTCATACAGATCACTGTTATTCACATGTGCTAACATTTTATTAATATAATCATCTTTCCCCATAATAACGACTCTCCCCCCCTTATCGAGTTTCATACCCCTAAGCTGTTTGTTATTAGAAAGTTCATGCAATAACAAAGATTTGTGGTCACTCAGATTGTCATGAACATATAAACTATTCAATTTTAAATTTCTAAACTCATACTCTACTAATTTCTCAAAAATAATGAGTGGTAGAGGTAAAGGGGGATTAAACGTGCTACTTCTCCTCAACACTTCCCCTGTACAATAAACTTCATCATGAAACATAAGTTTAAAACACATTTTTCTAAGAAACAGTTTTAAATCTACAAGCAATTTATCAATTCTAAAACTGGATGCGGGCACAAACAATTCGCCCTTACTTAATAAATTGGGGGTACCTGTTATTTTTGGGATACCCAAAATTCATAAGTGTATTAATAATCCACCCATGAGGCCTATTGTTAGTGCTAGGAAAGCTAAGACCCACCTCCTGGGTAAATATGTTGATCTTGTACTTAAAAGGGGCTTGGAACCATTTGATCATATATGCAGAGACTCTTGGGACTTTTTGATGAAAATGAGGAAAGTAGAATTTTCTGAAAAATATGTCTTTTTGACTATTGAAGTGGTAGAATTATATGTCATTTCCCATGAAGTAGGGATAGAATGGTTTCATGATTTACTTTGCAAATGTACAGATCTTGATAATAATACTATAAATGTTTTAGTTCTGTGTATGGAATTAACACAAGTAAAATTTTGTGTATTCAGATGGGCAATACTTTAGGCAAAAGAAGGGTGTCGCGATGGGGGCGGCTTGTGCCCCCATCTTTGCAAATATTATTTTATTACAATGGGAGAGACATATTTTGTTCCCATATTTCCAGGTAAATCCATGGAGTTTATATCTTTGATTTCTGGACGACATATGCATTGTTTGGAATAGAGTAGTAAAGGAATTTATAGTTTTGTTAATTTTTTAAATACCTCTACCTCCTTTTTGAAGTTTATCTATCAGTGGGATGTTAGTTCCATGAATTATTTGGATGTTTCCATTTCCAATGATGTGGGTAACAACAGGTGGGTTAGTACGATATATCGGAAGCCCACCTACAGTAATAGTATTTTACATTTTGATAGTAGCCATCCGTTCCATCAGAAAGCTGGGATAGTTAAGGGACAATTTATCCAGCTTGCACGGATGGTTTCTGATTGGAACCAGTTTGTTTATGAATGTGATAAAATGGCGAATATGTTTCAGAGTAGAGGGTACCCTGGGTTGTTTAATGTTGCAAGTTGCTAATGATATCAGAGAGGAGAATTAAGGGGGAATTTGTGCCCCTTATTAGTTTAAATTTGGACCAAGGGGAATTTGGATCTGGAAAAAATAAGAATAAGGACCCATTGGAATTGGGGGGTGGGCGTTTATTACCCAGTTTTATAATGAGGCCAGGAATATCAGGGAAGTTATTTATAAATACTGGAATATTTTCTCCACTTCAAATAAAAAATGGGGTACTTATAAATGTGGCCATTGTACTCAGTGTAGGATGGTATTGGAGGGTGATCAAGTAGAGGTCAATTACAACATTTTTAGCAATGGCTAGGACATAAGTACCAACACTAACCATGTTTTTGTTTTTATTTTGTGTTGGAATGTGTTTAGAGGGGGACCTTGGGAAGATGAATTGGGAGCCAAGGAATTAAGGTGGCAATTGAAATTGAATGCCACAGTCCCCCCAGGTCTCAATTATATATCTATAGCCAGTGTGCTTAAATTAAAATCTTATATTGTTTAAAGCTATTTCTAAAGTTGTAGTATTTAGGGTGTTTGTCAATATATTTTATTTGTATGTTGGGTATTTAATGTGTGTTGCTTTAAAATATTGTGTGTGGTTTTTAATTAAGAGAAATAATTTATTATGTAATTAAGTGTGGGGTATATACATGTGGTGGTGTTCAGTGTTTAAATGACTCTGATGAAGTTTTTTCAAAAGCGCTTAATCCTTGGAGCTGTGTGCTATTAAATTTTAATCAACTTTCTTACTTCGTTGTTTGGTTCACTATTCTGGTTGAGCTGCTGCCTGTATTTTGAGTCTGGTGTTTCCAGTACAAGTATGCCATTAGCACACACACACATCAGTGCAGGGTATACCTTGTTAGTCATATATATAACCTTGACATGTACGAGTCCCCTCTACTCATGTACCTACAGTTGTCAGAGCTAGCCCCATAGCATTCCAGATTAACAGGTATGTATGTGCTATAGTAGCTGTAGGCCTCAGTTAGATGTAAAGTGAGGGTAGACCTGTAGAGTATTAAGCAGTACTGTTGTGAAAAATATAAGCCTATACAGTTGGTAATGGACTGTTTTTCTCTCCCTCCACCCCTTATCTGCTTCAGTAATTATTATGCATATACTATGGGCATATTGTTCTCAAAACCGAATGCTGGGACATTTGTGCTATTATTGTTCATATATTTAAATGGTTCAATACTAACATACAATAAGGTAAATCCAGTTGAGAAAACAGCTTTATTTAAACGCCAACACTCAATACTAACATACCTTATTCAAATTCCATTGTTGGTGGCCTCTTGCTGTTACAATAATGACTGTTATTCCATTTATGCATGTGTGCTGTTTGCTATGCAATTTCCCCAATTCTATTGTTCTGGGTTAATTGGAACACCCATGTTATAACTAATGTTCAAATGTTTTCTTCATGACTAACCAATACATCTTGAAAAACCTTAGCACCACAGCACGTTTGGATAGTCAGAGCCCAGCGGATCCTCCTGTCCCGCCTCATCTAGCCGTGGCACCAGGTCCCAGCATGTCTGGGACCCAACCTCGAACTGCCTCCACTGCTAGTCCTGCACCACCCTCAGGTCAAACCGTATCAGGGGAATGGGCTCGGCCCCCCCGGGCACGGAAAGGACCCTGTCACCTGACACCAGTTCTGAGGTATGGTGTGCAGGGTCATCCAGAGGGATTTGGAGGTACGCCTGCGAGGGAAGACTGGTGCACCTCGAGGGGCAGCCTGTCCCTGTCGTCCAGCCCCCAGCACAGCCACCTTCAGGGCTGTGAAGGGGCAGTGGTGACTGCCCATGGGTGGGGACCCTCAGTCACAGTTTCCAACTAGGGGCGTGTGGCCCTCCCGATTCCAAACCACCCTTCCCATCCAAGGTGTTTACCCCTCATATGTCATACACCACCCCTGTCTGCTGTCTTGTCTGCAAAAGCAACCTCTCCTACCCAACTTACCTCCCCAAACGTACCTACAACCCTTCCCCAACATCCCACTCTCACCTTAAAAAAAGGGCATCTGTCCCCACAAAAATAATCTTGCCCCAAACATAGCTCTCCATTTCCCCCCAAATACACTGCCATGAATCAATCATCCCATCAATTAATCAACAAATCTATGTCCCCCACACCCCTCACTGTGGGGTGTGAGGGTCCAAATTCCAAATTGTCCACATCATTCATAGCTGTTGCTGCCCAAGAAATGGAGAGGTATGGTCCTTTAATACACCCGTCCTGCACATCCCTAGCTGCCTTTCATAATGTATTTCTCCTTGCTTGCCCCCATTTTACCACTTTCCTCTCACCCCTTTTTTCTTTTCTTTGTTTGGAATTAGTATTTCTTGGCACTGCTTAGCATCACGCAAAACCGTGTAAACCCGCTTTAATCACTCTCATTCAGCCACTGTTGTGCCCAGCAACAAAATAATCAGCCTTGCTAGGTCTCAAACCTGAGCAACATACCACTACACCAAACCTACTGTGAGAATTACTAATGCTTTTGTAAATATATCATGCATTACAGTCATTTAACATTAGGGAAAAAAGTAATGACTGGCAGGTCTTGAACCCAGGACCCTCTGGACTAGAGTCACAGCAACACACTACTACACCCAATCAGCTGTGGGAATCAGCAATGCTTTTGTAAATATATCATGGTTCACAGTCATTTAACATTAGGGGAAAAAAGTCATCACTGCTAAGTCTTGAACCCAGGACCCTGTACACTAGAGTCAGAGCAACATAACACTACACCAAATCTCCTGCAATAATTATTAATGCTTTTGTAAATATATCATGCATTACAGTCATTTAACATTAGGGAAAAAAGTTATCAGTGTCAGGTCTTGAACCCAGGCCCCTGTGCACTAGAGTCAGAGCAATGCATCACTACACCAAGTCAGCTGTGGATATTAGCAATGGTTTTGTAAACCTATCATGCATTAGAGTCATGTAACATTAGGGAAAAAGACAAAGCTGCCATGTTTTTAATACATGACCTTCTGAACCAGAGTCACAGCAACACAACACTATACCAAATCAGCTCTGGAGAATTACTGATGCATTTGTAAATATAACATGCACTACGGGGATATAACTTTAGTGAAAAAATACATCAGTGACAAATTTTGAACCCAGACCCATCTGAACTATAGTCAGAGCAACATACCAGTAAACCAACTGACCTGTGGAGTACAACAACTGCTTTTACAAACATATCCCGATTGCCAGTCAAACACTACTCCTATATATAATGGTCCAAATCACGGTGTACTTGGGCCTCTGATGCAGTCACAAAATAGTACACAGACAAATAAATGCAGTTGGATGTACAGGAGGCCTGCAATATCTGGTAGAGCTGACATTTGCATAGACTGTTGCTGAATATCCACTGTTGTGCCCTCTATTCATGGCAGGGTCCTCATAAAACCTAGTCTGTGTGCACACATACTGACAAGGCAGTGTAGATTGGGGTTACAAAAGCATGACAGACAGCTCAGTGTCGCAAGTCATACCCATCAGAACACACATGTCCACGCTAATCCTGTGTTACACACTGTATGCATGCACATATGTCTTACAAATACACCTGCCATATGAATGACTTGGTAGCTACATCTGTTACAGTTCTAGCATCTGTCACATCTAGAAACAGACAATCCTGGCCCACAGTCAAGTGTGTGGCATAACAACTACATGCATGTCAATACAACATAGCAATAATGGAGCCCTGCAATGTCCAGCAAAACTGGTTGCTGCTACTGCAGTCAATGACACCCACAGTAGTATGTTAAAGTCCTGCAGGGTGGGACACATTTCACAGTTATGAATATGTGTACTAAATACTGCCTAACATTCTCTGGATGGCACTGTTATGTAACATATGCACCACAGGCACATGCCTCACCTGGACTGTTGTGGTTACCTCAACCAGACCATGCTGTGACACAACCGCGGACACTGCACCTTCACTGACAGTAACAGCTTGCTCTCCCCCAATGTCTTCACAATCTCTAGTTTGACTCCTGGCCAGAATGCAGCAGCCGTGGCCTACTACACATGCAGCAGTATGTCCAACAACCTGCTGCAGACCTAACATTGCTCCCAAACACCTAGAGCAGGAAATCCACATAACAATCAAACATTAAGTGTTGGGGGGGATGTTGAGGTTTTATGGGACATGCCTCAGTCTGCCCCTACAAACATAAGCCGATAGACCAGCATCAATTGTAGCAAGGGATCTATGACACTCACATCTGCCTGTCTCCTTACTCACTCAAACACACATTTACATAGTACACTGCTACAGAATATGAAAGTCTACTAACAATGGCCAGACATACAAACCTCTCAACTGTACTGATTTCCACAGAATGTCCAGGTTGTTGCTGCATAATTTTGGCCTGTTCCACATAACATTTGTGTTTTTCTGGCAAATCACTGGGATGATATGAGGAATTATATCACTAAATGATGATATTCATTTGAGTTACAGACTTCATATCCCTCAGAAAATGTATGTCAAACAAACCCTGTTACTCTAGCAAATGTTGAAGTTTATAAGAGCAATATTTCAAATCTGTTCCTAGTTATGGCCCTTTGTCCCCCCATTTTGTCATGCTTTGTCCGGATTTCTTGTGCTAAGAGGTTGAGAGGTATGACTGAGCATCAGGAGTGTAACCACAGTGTACTATACTGGCAAAGAACAGAGATGTATATAAAGTATTACCTGTGCAAATGTATGTATTAATAGTAGAAGCTGGAAGCCTCAAACATACAGACATAAGTTGCAAAATTTGAAGTAAATAAGCTGAACTTGTTTTACGAATGTGTTATCTCAGTATCAGTGCAGCAAGCAGACATAAATGTCTGCAGCTAGAGGTTTTTGTATTGTCTTGAAACATAAATAATTACTAAGTTGAAAATGTAAAAGTGTTTAACTGTGTTATGACTTCCAGTTCTACACAAACATCAGACAGATATGTACTTCTGATGCATAGATGTTAAAATGTATGTTAGTTGCTGTTAGCCTGGGAAGTAAAAGCAGGTGACACACACTGATGTAATTTGAGCTAACTCAGCATTAATGTTGATTACTTTCAGACCTGTTTTACAGAAAGATCTTTGCATGTTGCATGTGCCGGTGTATCTAACAACATCCACTCATCTGCATTTGCCTTGCTAATAGTAAGGAACTAGGGAAATGTAAAATCGTTTACATATAGATAGGAATATAGTATATCTGTCTGATGTTTGTGTGGTCGGCAGTGCCCTGAGTATTAGGCATTTCTGCATTTAATGTTGATTTGAAGCCCTTTATCCAAGGTTTGGTCACTTCTGTTTTGTATCTTATTCTAGTATTACATTTGTTTTGTTTTAAGTTTTCTGTTCTGTTGGAGTTTTAAGAGTTCCCCCTACCACTCGTCCAGACCTTGTTGTGTTCTTATATTTGGTGGCTTTTGAGTTGCCCGCCCCTACTGTAAGTCTCATTTTGGACACTCCTCTCAGTCCCATCCCATCATATTATTCTACTGAGTAGAGAGAGAGATCATTTGGGAAGCCCCCCCTTGGTTTCCCAAACTTAAATTATCGTGTTTCATCTCTTCCCACTTAAAGTAAAAAAATAATTGTACTGTATTTGTGTTGTTTCCTACTTCATTAGTTTATTTTGCTTTTGCTGCCTGTTCTTAAAAGTACTCAATCGCACTTATACTGCTGCATTTATTACTGCTCATTAGTAGCCTGATTAAATTGTAACTGATATTCTAAGCCTTTTGGTTTAATCACTTGGGCTTCAGGCCAGTTATTTTACATTAAGAAGGTTTGTGATCCACACTCTTGTGGGAGGAGAGAGTAGAGTCTGCCCTCCTGAACTGGGAATTGCTGGTTAAAGGCTTATTGTGCCTGCTTATTTGCACTGTTTCTTTCTGAAATTGGTGCACAGTTTGCTGTATCACAGACTGGATTCAGACCTTCTGAATCTAGCTTTGTTTGTATAACTTGAGCACTAATCCAGGCCATCTTTTTGGAGAGGGTTCTCCTGCACCCTAGTGGCAGGAGTGTGCAGTTACATGTCTGATTGAAGACCATTGGAATAGGGCTGTTTTGAGCTTTTTTATTGGTTAATTTGTTTAAATCAGTTTGCTCTTGTTTGCTACTGTTATATTTAAGCTTCTATCTGTTCTCCTGTATTAAATTGACCTAAACAGAGTTGAAATATCTTTAGCATAGTGGTTACAGGTTTTGCTGTTTTCAGATGTGTTTGTGTGATTCTTGTGTTTCCTGCTACGCCAGCTTGTGTTGGCCAGGGCCTACCTGCACTTAATGGGAGTAAGTGAACTGGTTGGAACTGGTCTGACATAGGGTGTTGAGCTAAGAGCTCAGGGACAAAGGTTGGTTGGTCAGTTCCAGTGTCTCTATGTTACCTTTGTTTTTGTGGTATTTAAAACCAGCATCTGTGTGGGTTTGTGCTTGTTTGCCTGTCGCACACCGCCGCTGTGCTGTTTTAACCCTTTGCGAGGTATCTCAGTTGCATTTTTCCCTTACCAGCACTCCTGTGTGAGTGAGGCCCTCACCTTTAGCTACTCTATTGATTTTATCCAGCCATACTCACACCTATAGGTACTCTCCTCAGATAGTAACCACTTTACTATCCCTGACCTGTTTTCCACAGATGCTGATAACCATGGACGGACAATGTGAGACAGTGTAGCAACTGCCTTGTGTACACAGACAACCCTCTACTACTTCCACCTAAGAACACAATATGTGAGAGATGTAATCACATTACGAACCTAGGATCCTTATGGTCTCAGTTAAAAGCCAGCACATGATTGAAAGACCACAATGTTTTGCCACAGATGGCCTTCACCTATCTTCCCTGGGTTTAGGCTTCTGGCAAAGGCTCCTGTCTCCCCCATAGTGCCTTTTTTAGCCAAAGTCATGACCACAATATGACTAACATGAATAATTCATATAAACTAAATTAAAGGTCATGCTGCTAAATGCTATGAGTTTTAGCATGAAACTGCACTCATTGCAACCATTCCTTACCCTGGAGGATGCTGACATTTGTGCAGTCGCTGAAACCTGGTTCAGAGCTGTGGAGAGCACCCCAACCTTACCAGGTTACTCATCCTACCATACTTTCAGACACCAAACGGAGGGCTACAAAGCCAAAGGAGTTGGAGTTTCAATATTTATCAAAGACGCACATCTCCAGGCTGGTCAAATCGCACAGAAGACCCTGCAAGTGCAGTTAATTGTTGACAAAACACATATTAAAATCATAGCTAGCTACAGCTACCCAACCATGACTCAGAACACCCACTCCACTTATCTGGACTTACTTCAATCCATCAAGATTCAACCATCTACCCTGATCCTGGGTGACATTAACTACCCAGCCATAGAGTGCAAGACCTATTCTAGCCCAAACATGAACGGCCAGAGATTCCACGACTTCACCAATGGTAATGCATTAGATCAGCTGGTTGATACCCCTACAAGTGGTGAAAATATCCTGTACCTGGTCCTAACTAACATTAGTAGCCACTGTAGCACTCCTATAGTCTCATCCTCTTTGGTAAGATCCGACCATAAAGCAATCACTTTTCAAGTCACCATCTCCCCTGACCCCCCCCCCCCTCTGTCAGGGTCACACAAAAAACATGTCCAAAGCCAACTACAATTTCCTCAGAGCATGTATAAGGAGCTGCACAGCCACCATCCCTTCAGTTGGAACTAGCACTAATGTCCAAGCCTACACCAGGAAAATATATGAGCACTTAAATAGCTGTATGGACTCAGCAATACCTGACAGGACCAAATCATCTTCTTGAAGGAATAGTAAACTTGTCTGGTGGACAGCAGCAATAAACAAAGTCTATAATAGAAGGAGGAAATTGCTGTCCAGGGCCAAGGAGGAGCAGGTGCCACGTTTGCAGTAATCTCCCCTTTGTTTGAACAAGCAAATGAGGTCACTGGTGAAATCCTCTAAGGTTGACAAAGTCCAAATTGGCCACATCCACCACAGACAATCACAAGGCCTTCTTCACATATGATCGCAGTCTCAAAGGAAACACCCAAATCCACTCTAAACTGGTGGTCAATAGCACCACATACACAAACACAGATATAGCCAACCTGCTGGTAGACAGGTTCAGTGAAAACTTCAACCCCCTTTCCCCCCAATCAGTACACCAGGACATCCCTAGCACCTGCCTGCCTCCCTCCCCTCATCACCATGGAGCAGGCCTTTAATGCCCTCTCAAAGGCAAAAAATAAAGTCTCCATGGGACCCGATAACATCCCTGCCTGTATCCTACATAAATTCAGGCATGAGCTCTCAGCTCCATCAGACACCCTATTCAAACACAGCCTGAGCACCGGCTTCATCCCAACTGCATAAAGGACAGCCACTGTCATCCTTCTACACAAAGGTGGAGCATCCACTAACCCAGGCAGTTATAGGCCCATCAGCCTAACTAGCCTGACCTGCAAGGCCATGGAATGCATTATCATGGACCTTATAAATAAGGACATTAGCAACCTCCAAATGCTGCACCTCCCAGTTTAGTTTTGTCAAAGGGAGATCGTGGCTGTTAAATGTGGTTGACTTCTTCAAAACAGTCACCAAAGCCATGGACGAGTGGAAGACGAAGCACAGTGCCTACCTTGACCTAGCTAAAGCCTTTTGAAACTATTCCATACTCGGGCATAATACATAAACCCTCCCAGCTAGGTATCATCTCACATGTTACCAGATGGATACCTAACTGGCTCACTGACAGAACCCACTCAGTCAAAGTAGGGGAAGCCACCTCTAGTAGTAAACCCATAACAAGCGGTGTACCCCAAGGATCAGTCTTGGGGCCTCTACTGTTTGGGATATACTTGTCTGAGGCGCAAGCCGCAACCAGTGGTCTGAGGCTGATCAAGTTTGCAGATGAGTGCAAGCTGGGTGCTGTCTTAAATTCCCCTAGTGATGTGAACATCCTCCAAGAGGGGCTTACACAAACTAATGACTGTTCCAGAAGCATGGCCTCAAAATGAATGCCAAGAAATGCATCATTATCCCATTTGGGGAAGTTGTTATTAATGTCATAAATAGTGGTGATGACAATGTACTAAGCATGCAATCAGTCGTGAGGGACATGGGCACCCAGGCTGATAGCAACCTGACTTTTGACCACCACATTGCCTCCGTTGTACAGAAGGCTGTCTACATGGCCCACCTCATAAATTAGGGTATGTCATCCAGGAACAAGGAGGTCATAACATCCATGTACTCCTCCCTTATCAGACCCATTATAGAGTACAATTCCCCCTTTGGCATGTACCTTGCCAAACACATGCAGCAGTTGGAGAGACCACAGAGGTTCCTGACCAGGAAAATGCAGGGTCTCATATACCTATCCTGTACAGATAGGCTAAAAGCCCTGTCTCTCTACTCAGTCTCAGACTGCTCAGAGGTGACCTGTGCCTGGCATACAAGGCCATGTCCAACCCAGCCTTGATGGAGTTGCTGCATATCCATAAGACAAACTAAACTCGCACAACCTGCACACAAGGCCTTAACCTGGTCTGTGACATGAATAAAACTTCTTGGTGGGATAGATTTCTGTCCCAAGAACTCGGCTGTCTGTGGAACTGAGTCCATCTTCATATCATGCAGAGTACCTCTCTAGCCCTCTTTAAGAGGAACCTGGACAACTGGATGGGAAACGGAACATGCAGCCCTGGGAGCCCACCTGTGTCCCTGCTGCCTGCTGGACAGGGGAAACAGGTGCTGACTTTGAAGGAACATGGGCAAAAGTCTTGGCTAAGCCTAGAAGGGCCTCCGGGCCAATAGCCTAGTATCATCCTATGAACCTATTACCGTTGATGTTCGCTGCAATTATTTCAGACTATCCTGCAGTGTTGTCTGAAATTATTCCCTGCGAGTCTGAACTCTGTAGCTACTGTAATATGTATTGTCTTGTTCCTTTTATTAGTTATTATTAAATATAGGTAAACCTTGTAATTGTGTCTGGTCTGTATAGAACTAAGTAAGCTTTTAGAGTACTTGCATATGTATTCGGTGACACTGTACAGCCCACAACAATAGGCTCTGTCTTGGTCACACTTACCATTTGGCTAATAGGCACATCACACAGTAGGATTCATCACCCTTTGGTAAGGCTCCTTGATTACTGGGCCAGTACAGGGACGTCACACTGACAGCACTGGTGGATACAGCTGGCATATCACATCATGTACCATTGTCTGGCGGGGGGGTCTACATCTATCAAGCACATGTATCCATTCTGCAAACATTTGGGTACTGCAGATGTCAAGACACCTCTGAGGAGGTCACCCTACACCACATATGCACCTCTCTCTGTTATTGTGTACCCCAGATGTTCCTGGAATGTCTACAAGCACCTGTAGTAGCACTCACCTATTTGTCGGATGTAGGCTGGATGATATGGTACTGTAACGTTGTCCATAGGAGACGCCCAGCAATCGATGGCAGTGATGTGTGTGGACACATAATGACAGTCTGTCACAGCGGTCAGCCTATTTCTGGCAGTTCTGGTACCATCCCACGTTACTAGGCTATGGGCCTTGAGCAGCCATATGGCTAGGCCACATGTCAGCCCATGTGTATGCCAGGCAGCAGTTGATATCCCCATCAAACAGGGACACAGGTGGTATCCCAAGGGTGTTATGTGCTGTTAACCATCCATCTGACCAGGTTACGCTTGCAAAGGTTTAGGTAGCTATGCCTGATATGGACAGGGTGCCCATTCCACCTCAGACTGATTGTGTGTGACACATGTGAGCTGGCAACAAGGCTAGTCCAGGTCACCAGGTTGAGGGTGTGTGTGTTAACACAGTGGAACATGACTTGCATTCGTGCAGCAGTCCCAGTAATGTGGAGTCCACGATTGCTTTGCATGCCACAGTGAGGTCACTCCTGAGGAGTATGTATGTCACCATGTAGAGGGTTGGCGTTATAGCCTATAGGTGTAATGGTAGATGTTTGATGGCCTGGTGTTCCCTGGTGGGGAACCTCTGTGATGTCCCCAGCTGCTGCATGTGCTGTGGGATGTGAACAAAGCATTATGCACATTAATGGTCTTCATTGTGGGGGGGGGGGACATGAAGCATCAGGATCAGGGGAGCAATGCATGCTGTACTGCCAGTATGCTGACAATACCCACAAGCATACTATACTGATAGATGGCAGGGGTGTGACGTGGGTGTTAGCGGTGGATATTGCTAGCAAAGGTAGATGTGCAGGGTCTGTACTTAATGGTGGCCAATGTAAGCTGTCCTGTGATGTGTTCCCCTGTTCATGTCTTTCAGGTGGGATGTACTGCAGATGCAACCCACCCTTCTCAGACACCGAGACTGCAGCAATCATCGATGCCCTCAGACTCCATCACAGGGTACTGTTGGGAAGGAGCTGGCAAAACCTGCAGGAATGCACTGCCTTGTGGGCGGAACTGGTAGCAACAGTCAGCAATGTGGGATACCGGGACAGGACCTACAAACATGTCTGACACTGTGCCACAGACCTGGTACACAATGCACGGCAAAGGGCTGCAGCAATGGCCAGGGACCATGCTGGCACAGGTGGAGTGTCTGCTACTCAAGCACCACTCACAGCCACTGAGGAGTTCCTCACAAACCGTGGTGCAGCCACCGCCTCCCAGGAAACCATTGCAACATATGTCATGGAAGTGGATAGCACAGAGTCAACAGCTGAGGAGTGTGCAGGTAAGGTGCCAGTGGGCATCATGTCAATACTGTAGCATTCATAGTGGCAGCCTTTGCATACCTGGATGCATATGCTAAATCAAATTGCATTTGCGAGTGGGGTTTTGTTATGCACACAAGTACACACCTATTGTGAATGTCAACAATTTGGGTAGTATCACAGCTTGTACTGTATATGTCCATGATTGCAGATATTATCCTGTACCAATGCCACATGTGTGTGTGTATGCTGACAATACCCCCCCATGACTACATAGGTCCCTCTGGTGTGGCTGGGGATCAGCAACCTGAAGCCAGAGAGTATGGAACTGTCTTGTTCTGGCTCACCAATACCGTAGGCATGTTAAGGGCAGCCAGTTTTCCATACACACAACTGTTACGCTTAGCCATATTGCAATGTGTGTATGTTCATATGTGGTGGGGTTAACTGTAGTGCATCACACTGGTCATCATGGGAGCCTATTTGCAGGAGTTGTAACATATTGGCACATACTGTTGTATAGCTGTTGCCACTGTGCTATACAGGGGTACATTAGTATTGTGTGTACAGGCGCAATGTGTTAGGTGAAGGTCCATCGCATATTGCCACTCCTCACATATTTCACAGGTATATAGTAGTAGCAATATCAACTGGACGTAGCTGCACTGCATGTTGTTGAGGGCCTGCCCAGAGTGCATCTGTTGTGGTCCGAATGTGTGTTGTGCATGTCATCATTCAGAAAATGTGGTCTGTATAATATCTTTGTACCACCTCGCCTGTATATGTGTGTGTGTGTGTGTGTGTGTGTGTATCACTAAACATTATAGTGCAGGTAGTAATTTACATATGTTGTCTTCCCCTCACAGGTGAACATAGGGGTTGGGATATTTCCCCCTCACAACCCGATATCAGTGTCTTACCAGACTCCGATGATGATGACGGTCATAGTGAGGCACAGGTGTGGTTGTTGGGGGCTGAATCTATGCCACTGGTTGACATCCCACTTCCTCCAACAATGTCACCGCACGTGGTCAGTATGCCCACACATACCCAGTCCCCAGCAGCCACAGATATTGGACAGTCGGAGGGTGGTGGCATACGACAGTCTAGGGTGGTGACTATGGCATCAGTGAGTGTAGATAATAGCCATAGCCAGAGAGATGGTGAGGTCCCACACAGGCAAATTGACAGGGGTGCTCAAAGGAGGACTGCTGCCCATTTAGCCCCCGTCAGAGATGTCACAGCAGATGTCACCCAATGCATGTTTCAGTCCATCATGGAGGCACAGGCATGTTGTGAACAGTACACTAGATGGATGCTCAAGGTCATGGATGCAACACTACCTGCCATGCATGATGACCTCCACAGCATTGGTGATGCCATACATCATTTTGCTGATGTCGTGGACAGACGGTGGGGTGAGACATTGTCAGTTTTCAACCATGCAATGTCTGTGCTTGAACATGTGGTGGCCGTAGGTCAGCAGCAACATCAGCTGAGAGCCCACGTGGCTGTGCACATTCACACTCCCATAGTGGCAGTACCACCAGCACTACCGAAGGGAGGGTGCTGTTCACACCACACCGTAGCAGGCCATAGGCACATAGTACTGGCCATTCACGTGAAGACGGATCCAGCAGACAGCAGTCACCGTCAGGAAGTAGTACCACATTTGGCCTTGGGCCTGGTGGTGCCACTGAAAGTCCTGCCAGAACTAGTTCCCATGTCCATGGCAAGAGATAGTGAACTGTACAACCTGTCATGTACGGTCCACAGCTGTCCACCATACCCATGTGTAGGGCTAGCACATGACCTGACTGTGTGCATACACACACACACATCACTGTCACATGCAGGTCACCACCAGACACACACAGCTCCTCTCCATGGCCCAGCTGAACACCACGCCTTTAGACACACACACACACACACACACACACACACACACGATGTCAACTGTGTGCTCTGTCTAGGCCTTTGGCAACCCCACACCACACCCTGTGCATGTGATGATACCTGTGCCACATCCCTGTTATCAATACCATCGATGCAAGGACATGCTAATATGTGTCTGATGCACAGGTTGAATATATGCCAGTGTGTAGTGTGTAATGTTATGCCGTGTAAGGTACTGTCTGGTGGCAGCTGTCATGGGTGCACATCAAAGTGTATGCATCTTTCTGCCATGATGCATTATTACTTTTAGTACTGCTGATTGACTGTTGTCTCACATATGTTATTCTGTTTCTGTTCCAGGTGTGTGCGTGTGTACAGCCTGGGGAGCTGCTGACATTACTGAAACCAAGTATGGCAGAGTGGAAACACAGTAGCCTTTTCATCACCAAGGTACGGCTGTATATGTACATGCTTACCTAGGTGCACATGCATGCAAGAGTGTGTGAGGGACAATGGGGACAGACAGTGTAAACGTGCATGCATACCCCTTGACACAGCTAGCTAGCCTTCATACATGTCACCGGGATATTTCATAGAACCACGGGTGCATAGATACAGAGGAGGTTACTAGAGTACTGGCCCTGGGTCCCTCACAAGCCTAGCCATTACTTTATCCTCAACAGTGTCATCAAGCAGCACCTGATGCTCCTGTCATTGGTGGAGACAGGTTGAACCACAGGGACAAATGTTTTTTTTCCCATCCAGACAATCTAGATGCAGTTGATGAGGGTATGCATGGTACTGTGTTTGACATGTTTGGGGAGTGTAGTCCTGACACAGGGCCACCTCTGCAAGCCAAACCTGACTCTCCAGCATGTGTTTGTACTATCTCGTATCCAAGTCAGGCCTCTAATGCCGGGAATGCACTCAGGGTTATACTCTCGTACGTGAGGCAGCTGTTGAAGGGCTGAGCACAACAATGCTATCTAGGCATGTGGAGCACCTGACTGGTGACCAGTGAGGCAGTACTGATTACAGGCTGTCTGCATGGAACAGGTGTTGAGGGTCATGGTTGACCTTTGTGGGTGTTAACATAGACTTTACAGATTGTGCACCTGGATTTTTTGCTGTTCCACAAGTGTTTTAATAAATACTGAAGGTAATCACTGGCTTTCTTTTTGGACTGTAGTTCTATATGCACAATACTTACAGCTGACACAGCCTTAGGCTGTACCCATGTATGTGGGTGGTGGCAGTTAACATTCATGCTTATATACATGTGGGTAACTGGGGGCAGCAGGTAGTCACAGGGCCTTCACATATCTACATATTGCACACACATAGGCGACACAGATTGTGCTTGCCACCTTATCAAATGTGGACTGTGGGACACGTCTTGTAGTAACGTGACAGTTGGCAGGACATACCATACCCACGGCAATTGCAACACATAGGACTTCCTTTGCTTTGCTACTATGACACTTTATTTGTGTGACATTACCTTGTTGTTGTTGTTGTTGTAGTATCTTTCGGCTTTTTCCTGGTTAGGGGTCGCCACAGCGGAACTCCGGTCCCCTAATGATTGGCAGCAAATTTTTACATAGAGTTGCCAGCCCTGACGTACAACCCTCAACAAAGGTACGCCCATTCACGCATGTCTCCACACAGAAGACGCTTTAGCTGAGAATCTTCTTACTGTGAGGCGACAACGCTACCGCAGCAGCTTGTGCTATTTGTCATAACATTACAATGCTTCTGATGTACAATAACTGCTCTATGCAGTTAGTAGACAACTGTATGAAATGTTTGTTGACCTACACTCTTGGGACCTCTTTATTGTTTTAGTTATCACAGGTCATACCTTGGCAAACATAGACTGCAACCTGCAGGGTGGTACAGATGGTGGCCATACCTGTGACCTCTACACTTCTTCAGATTGTCCAGATGTTTGACACATATTTTAACTCAGTTTGCCATAACATTGTGGTTTTCTGGCAAACTGAAAATCATGGCACACTAACATTACAGTTTAATGACAGATATTATCATGTAACAACACATACCCTTTGGAAAGTGCATTCAAATGCACAACTTGTTCTGGTATCTACTTTCCATGCGTGTCACAGCAATATGTGAAGGTTGTACTCAATGTTTGGTCTTTTAGGCTTTCACCAGATGTCTTTCTGTGAGGGGTTGAGATGTATGCTGGCGTCCATAACACAGACTGCTGCAAGCAGATGTACATACATACATATATATATATATATATATATATATATATATATACACACACACACACACACACACACACACACACAACCTGCCCTTGCTAATAATAGAACCTCTACCTGCCGTATTTTACAAATGATGCTGCTATATACATGAGCTACTATAGTGTTGCACTGTCTGCCACTACTGCTCAAGTGGGTGACAATTACAGGTGCGGTTAGGCTTGCCAATAGGGGGGTTCACAGGCCCTTAACATGGTGGAGCCATCTGAAACACACACACTCTGCTGCATGGGGACTTGCATTGAAACACATATGCACAAGAGTTGACAGTTTTCTGATTAGAAGACCTACATATCTAGTTATGCAGAATATAGACTAATATGACTATTGCATGCGCCACAAGTGCCTTTGTGTTACGAAATGTGTAACTGTGCTTGTAAGGTGGATGAGATCTGTAGGGGTCGTGAGTATTTTGGCAGTGGGGGAGTTAACAGGGTGGAACAGGCACAGAATATGGGATAACCATCACATATTCACAGGCAAGACAGCCACATGGGATATGCATACAGAAACACATACACTCACACAGTTGGCAATGGTCAGATTACAACCCCTACCTATCTACTTGTATGTACTATAGTACTACATACATATTGCATGTGCCACAGAGATTATATGCCAGGGACATAAGTCACAACCTCCTACACCAATTAATCTTGGGAATGCCTTCATGGATGGTGGGATAAACCACTTAAAATACTGACTGTTCTCACATATTGCTGTTACAAACCTGGACAAGTGATAGGGTAACAGACTTTGCATCACCATGACATTTCAGATGGATATGAGTCTGAAGCTGATGTGTGTAACTACTGCAACTGTCACGTATTTGCCAATGATTTGTCATAAAACCCCATTGTTAGGAGACATGGACCACATATATGTTGCAAACATCTGGACATTCTGCATACATCTGTACAGATGTGTGGTATGGCCCGTAGGGTTTAACATGGTGCACGTAAGGTGGATGAAAGCAACAGGCCCTTTAAAGTAATACCATGGGGAGGGGGTCAACACACCTTAAAATTTTATAAATAACACACACAACAGGCACAGGTGATATGCTTCACCCACAGACACACATATACAGTAGTATAGTTGGCTGTATTGAGATTCAAACCCCTACCTACCTACTTGTATGTACTATAGTGCTGCCTACTTATCGCATGTGCCACTGAGCTTATATGCTTAGAAAGTGTCCAACAGTGGATCTAAGGTTGGACATGAGCAGGCCTTGTAATGTAATGCAGTGGGGGGGCACAAGGGTGGAACAGGCCTCAAAATGATATAACCAGCACCCAGAGGGGATATGGGTTTCATGCACACACACAGTCAACCAGTGCTGGGATTAGAACCTCTACCTATCTAGATTTTGTACTATGGTGCTACGCCACTATCGCATGCGCCACGGAGCTTATAGAGCTGAAAAGTGTCCAAAGGTACTTCTAAGGTGATTGACATCAGCAGGCCTTGTAAAGTAGGGCAATGGGACGTGTACTGGGTGGGAAAGGCCTCAAAATACTTTAACCTACACACACAAAATTTCCAGTGCTGAGAGTAAAACCCCTATCTAGATATATGTACTATAGTGCTACGGATTTATCACCAGTGCCACATAGTTTATAGGTCTAAAGAGTGTCCAAATGTTCTTCTAATGTGGAGGATATCAGCAGCCTTATAAAATGGGCCATTTTTGAAGTTTATTAGATGGAAAAGGCCTCAAAATACTTTAACCTACAAATGCACACACAGTTGTGAGTACTGAGATTAGAACCCCTAATTATCTAGATATATGTACTATGGTGCAATGCACTTATCACCTGCACCACGGAGCTTATAGGGCTGAAGAGTGTCCAAAGGTACTTGTAAGGTGGATGACATCAGCAAGACTTGTAAAGTATGGCAGCTTTGAAGTCTACTGGGTGGAAAAGGCTTAAAGATACTTTAACCTACAAACACACACAAGGCAGGTGAGGTGAGATTACAATCCCTACCTGACTATTATTACACAATGGAAGTCAACTTCATACTGGCACGTGCCAATGATTGCTATCAGTGTGCAACTGTCTGCATGATGACATCACTGTATGCCTTTCGGGGTGCCTGTCTCTCTCTCTCTATGCCTCTCTCTGTCTCTTTCTCTATCTCTGTCTGTCTCTTCCTCCTCCTGTCTCTGCCTGTCTGTAATAGATATATTTGTATACATTACCTATATATATATATATATATATATATATATATATATATATATACATACACATATATCTATGCCTATCACACTCAACAGATGCAGATATATCACATATGTGCCACCTCCAGATAGCCGCAGGTAATCATGTCTGATGGGGGTGGGGAGGCACAGTTATAGTGTACCTAGCTGTCTGTATTCAAAGACATATCTGGACAGGTTGGCTATAGCTGACAGACTCTTTCAGATGGACATTTGAACAGGCCCATCTATAACAGTCCACAGGCCCAGACATGGGGGCAGGCTCTTAATATTGCTCCTCCAAACTTACACAGTTGGTGGAACAGTTTTGTATTAGCCTGCAATTACTTTTGGGATGACATCTGCATCTCTACTGTCTGTCATTGCTGTTTTCACATCAGCTTTTATTGGTGTGCCAATAGTTTGTCAGGCAAATGCAATGTTATAACAAGCAGAACAGATATATGAGGAATATCTGTGGACATTCTGTGACAACCTGCCATTCCACGGGTATGGATGCTTGTGGTCAGTACTGACACAGTGATATGGAAGCCTTTATATCCTTGCAGTCGACTTATCACAACCTGCTGTTGTAGTAGACACTGTGTAGGTTACTCAGATCTGTGTACTCCCCATATGTGTGGCCCCCTGCCCCTCCATTGTCCAGCTTTCCTGCAGTAACAAATATCACCTTTTAGAAAGTGTGTACAACTCCTACCGTAGGTGTAGCTGACATGCAAAATAGCTGGCACGGCCAGTCTGGAACCACAGGCCCAGTCAACCACTACTGTACTTAAGACAACTAAGCCACCAGTAAGTGGTGTCTACTTGCTGATGCTATTAACCACAAACATAAATAGCACATTGACCCCTGCATATTTCAGAAATAGAACACGCTATCAAGTTGATTGACAGCCCTGGCAATGTGTGGCCTGCTATCAACTTACAGACATAGATGTTACTGCAGTTCTATGTGAACACAGGTATATTGAGGGGAGGGTGGCATACCTCTAAAGTGTACACATCTTCACAGACTGTGCAGATGTTTAGCTCATAATTTGGGCCCATTTGTCATAATATTGTGGTAGTGTGGCAAATAATGGTGAATACATTACATACTGAAGTTAAAAAGTAATGCTACATGTGAGTTTCAGACTTCTTGACCTTTACAGACTTCATGCTACTGCAACAGCTGTTACTCTATCAACTTTCTATGTTTGTAAGTGCAATATTTATGACTTGTCTCTGTTGTATGTGTGGCCCCCTGTCCCTCCATTGACCAGCTTTCTTGCAGTAACAAATATTGCCTTCTGGACAGTGTGTACAACTCCTACCATAGGGTAGCTGACATGGCCCATCTGGAACCACAGGCCCCGTCAACCACAGTACTGTACTTAGATGACTAAACCACAACAGCCACCAGTAAGTGGTGTCTACTTGCTGACACTATTAACCACAGACAGACATAGCACATTGGTCCCTGCATATTACAGAAATGGAACAAGTTATCAAGTTGATTGTGCTAGCACTGCCAATGTGTGGCCTGCTGCTATCACGTTACAGACATAGATGTTACTGCAGTTCTGTGTGAACACAGTTGTGTTGAAGGGAGGGCATACCTCTCAACTGCACACGTCTTCACAGACGGTGCAGATGTTTAGCTCATAATTTGGGCCCATTTCTTGTAATATTGTGGTTGTGTGGCAAATAATGGTGAATAAGTCACAGACTGAAGTTAGAAAGTAATGACAAATGTGAGTTTCAGACTTCTTGACCTTTAGAGACTTCATGCTACTACAACAGTACAACAGCTGTTATTCTATCAACTTTCTATGTTTGTAAGTGCAATATTTATGACTTGTCTCTGTTGTATGTGTGGCCCCCTATCCCTCCATTGACTAGCTTTCCTGCAGTAACAAACAGTGCCCTCTGGACAGTGTGTATAACTCCTACCATAGGTGTTGCTGACATGCAAAATAGCTGGCACGGCCAGTCTGGTACCACAGACCCTATCAATTACAGTACTATACTTAGAACACTAAATTACAAAGCCAACAGTAAGTGTTGTCTACTTTCTGACAGTATTAACCATGCACAGACATAGCACATTGACCCCTGCATATTATTGGCATGGAACAAGTTAGCAAGTTGATTAGGACAACCGTGGGAATGTGTGATCTGCTGCTATCACCCTACAAATATAAATGTTACTGCATTTCTATGGGAACATGTGTGTGTTGGGGGAGGGGGCATACCTTTCAATTGTACAAATTACCACAGACTGTCCAGATGTTTGCTTCATATTTCAAGTCCATTTAGCACAGTATTGTGGTTGACTTGGAAAATACTGGCATATCATTACAGATCAGAGTTAGAAAGTAATAAACATTTGAGTTGTAGATTTTTTTACCCTTCAGAGACATAATGCAACAGCAAGACCTGTTGTAATATCACTGTCTATGTTTGTCAGAGCAATATTTCATAACTGTCCATATCTGTGGCCCTTTGCCACACATTTCTTTATGGCTTTGTACAGATAACTTGCTGTGAGAGACTAAGAGGTGTGTATGGGACTAACATTGACATCCATGCACGTGACCTATGACCCTGCAGATGCAGTGTCTTAGTCCCTCACATATACTGCAGTGAGTTTTGGCACCTTGGGGACTACTGCATATTCGGGGGTAGCCACTACTTGGCAGACATTTCCTGTTGTCCCACATAGCTGTTAGTTGTCTGCTGTTATCCCGGTAGGCCACCCCATTCCCTTGCATACATGCAGCAATACCATAGATATGCTACCACAACATACTACTCCATTTATTAGTTGTTAAGAAGAGTGACTTAGCTTGTGCCTGTGGCAGTTGTGAGGACAGTGCTTCAGGGCTGACTCTTGTCAGATATACGCAGTACACAGCCTATACATGGTAAGGTACAGGTAGTGTGATGTGTGTGGTATCCTTTTTACTGTGTGTGCGAGTTGGAGAGAGGTGTCAGTCCCTGGGTCCCTAGGGTGTCACTGCATGTACTATACGTTGCCTCTTTGCCAGGGCATACTGGGCACACCTACGTCTGCCTACAGGGACATGCTGAGGGGGTTCCTCCTGCAAGTCCCCTGTGGGGACCTTGGCAATGGTGGGGGGGCTGTGTCCCCCTTCCCTGTGATGTTCCTGTCGCAGCTGTTTCCACAGGAACATACTGTGTAGCACGGCACAAAATATGAACGTGTGCACATGTGGCTGGAGAGTATTGCAGGGCTCCACCAGATATGTCAGGGCAGCGGAATTGTGACTTGAGCAGCCCAAACACACACTCTAAGATGTTCCTAGTTTGTGCATGTGCCTCATTATGGCATTCTTCAGTGTACATGTGTGTGTGTGTGTGTGTGTACATTTCTGATGGGTATCATCATCCATGGTTCCAGTGCATAGCCAGCATGAGATGGCCATACCGGATGTCCCCCCTGGCAAATGCCTGGTACAGCTGTGAGGCATGCCAGATGTGGAAGTCGTGATAACTGCCAGGGCTGTCAATACACACACACACTGATGATAATCCCCTGGTCATTGCACATGACCTGACAGTTGATGAAGTGATGGACCTTGTGGTTGACGTAGACGCTACCCTTTTCACCGGGTGGTGCTTTGATGTGGACATGAGGGCAGTCTATGGCACCCAGTACCTCTGCGTAGTGTGCTACACAGTGGAAGAGATGCATATTGGTGGTCCTCTCCTCAGGGGTGCTGGGGAAATGTGCTCACTGGCATTTCTTAGCATGACATCCAGGAACTGGTGGAGTACCCTGGATGTGGATGCTTGTGAGATCCCCATGATGTTCCCAGTAGGTCTTTGGAAAGCACCTGTATCTAGTATTCTTAAGGCTACACATACCTTTTTTTCCACTGGGATGGGTTTCCCCTCTGTTGGCTCTGAGTCTGAGGTGAGGGTGTCAGAGCTCAGTGAATTGCTGTAATATGTCCCTGTCCACCCTGTAGCACTCTATCTCCAGCTCATGTAGCCCCTGAAAGGTTACCCTGGGTCTGAACACACTTCTCCTCCTCAGTCTGGGCTGGTTGTCAGCATCATCCTCATCACCGCCACCAGTCTGTAGCACATATAGATGTAGCAAAGCAGCAGCTGCACCCCCTATCATTTTGTCAGTTAAAATTCTCAAGTGTGTACTCCAATAATGAAGAGTATGTGGGGAAATCAGATTGAAGGGCATCTGCATACTTTATACTGGTGTGCTGCAGATGCAGCCTGTGTGATTGGCTGACTGATATATTCTACCTGCCAGCTACATTATTGAGGGGTTTGAATAGCCCACTGTGAGTGACAGAGGCCTTATTAGTCATTTAACTGCCTTTTGTCTATTTCCTTTTATTATTTTTTTTTCCAATTTCTTCCAGTTTTAACCCGTGCAGCTGGTGTAAACACTGCTGAGCAGAAAGGGTCCTCCCTTATGCACGAGCACGCTCAGCATTTCTATCACCAGCTAAGCAGCCTCAGACACACACCCACTGCTTAGCTGTGCTTAGCTAAGCACAAACAGAAGCCATGGAGCTCCAATGTGCTTACACAAAACATGACACATGACCCCCCCCCCTTTTCATGTCAGCTGCCTCTTCTGCCTACACCACCAAGTTGTAGCCCCTACACAGTTAGGTACCTGCAGACACAGTGGCCCATTTTGCTATTTAGTAAGTTTAGCTCATTTGCATACACCTAATTATGTATACCCTAGTTACAGCACTACACGAGAGCTATGTCCTTAGCAACCACTGTAACCTGCCATTGTATGAGTCTGCATGCTGGCCAGTATAATGGGGAAATTCATTTTAGCTTAAATAATCCCCTTTTAATATTTTAAATGTTTTTTTTGTCAGACTGCATGTTTGGGCGCCGCTGCGCTCTGCTTAAACATGGCATATGTGCCAACTTTTGATTTTTAATATTTTGAATCAGTTTTACATGTCAGTGGCCATAGTTTTGACCATTAGCATGCCTGATGTAACTAATACATGCTTTACTTTTAGTTGTCAACAGCCCATTTTTTTTTTATTTTGCAGTGTGGTACATGGACAGTTCCCGCATACATTTCTAATGCAGACACAGCTCCAACATGGATGCCTGTCTGCTTGCTGGATTGGTAAATCACCTCATTTGCATGGTTTTCACCAGCAAATGAGGGGATTTACATTCCGTGATCGCCTCTGTGGCTGAACAGTGCTGGGAGGCTCGTGCATGCCCCCAGCCTTGTTTCCTAGATCGCACAGCCCCGAACTCCAGTAAATCTAAATCCCTTAGAGCCACATGCTTGAGGGACTTGAACCTCAGCACAGAAATAAATAGAACTTGCTGGAGGGACAGGTTCATAACCCAGAGGCTCCCTTCGCTCTGGAATAGAATTCCAGTTCATGTGAGGCAGAGCACCTCACTGAATCTCTTCAAGAAGAATCTCGATAGGTGGATGGGGGATCGTAGGTTTGTCCCAGGGATTACTCCCGTGTCAGTATTAGATAGAGGTACAGTAAACTAAACCTTAAAAAGGGCACAGTATACTCAAATCAAGGGGTGGCATAAGCCATACAGAATCGGGCTAGGCTTATAATTGCCCCAGGGCAGATAGCCTAGTATGAACCTATGAGCCATGCCACTATACTTACATGGAGATCAGCTCTGTGTAAGCTTTGTTGAATTACCCCGGAAGTCTTGACAAACTCTCTCTGATGCAATTTGAATCATTGTATCAGTTCGTTTCACTTTAATACATAATTTTTTTCATTATTTCCGATCAACATGTATATTTGTTTTTTTACAAGCTTTTCTTTTAATACTTTGCAAAAATTATTCTTCTTTGCACAAATTACACAAAAATTATGAAATACACGATGCTGCTTCCTGTCATGTTTGAGTCACAGAACAAAAGACTTCAACTTCAACTGTTGCTTGCTTGCTGTGCATCTCCTGTTTTCTCTTCACCTGTTACAATGCATTTTGTTTCTCATTTTCATTTTTTTTCCTGAACCCTCATTCTATTTTAGTTGTATCCATTTCCTCTTTTAATTCATTTAATTTTGTAGTTATAATTACACTCATTATGGATAAATTTAGAGCTTTTGATAAAATTAGGTCTGCTTCTTTTAATGTTCTAACCTGCTTGATCATTTTTATATGATAGACTATTCTGTTACTAATAATCGTGCAGTTCACTAAATTCAGGCTTTGGTTTGACCCTTGATCTCAGTAGCATAAGTATTTGTGGTCTTTGTAAGACTATGCACTTGTAAAGAGCAAATGCAATCTCAGTGACTTGCAGAAGTGTGGCACACTTTACATTTTCACGTTTCACATCTATGGAATGCATTGTGAGAAACAAATCAATTTTTTGAAGCAAAAGCTTTAATTTTTCTGCTAAATTGCTGTGCAGCATCATAATTCCTACAGGTTGCAGTATGACCATTTTTCCTCTGAGAATTATGCTTCGGAGCTTCCAAATACATAAACTCTTCTGCAAACATAGCTTTTTATTATTGTAGATGTTTTACTCCACTAGGACACCTTCTGCTGTCTTTAAGTTTGTTGTAATGATCAGTAAATAATAGGAGCACTAAAGCTGTCTGACTAGCTTTCATGCATATTAAGCATGAATAATCTAGAATATGTACTACTTGATGTAGCTATATCATTAGTATGTAAAGCTATAAACCACATATTCTACAGTGTTCTTTTTTTGGAAAACGCATTTACTGTTCACTGTCATCTCTGCATGTAGGTTTTCAAAGTTATATGGGCTTCATGTGTTGAGAACCACTTAGTTTCATAATGAACGAGTTTCCTTAGGGAAACTCATGTTTCCTTATGAAAGTTATTTCCAGATTGTCTCTGAATAAGTCAATTCATTTTTAAACACGTTTATTAAATTATTACATAAAACACAGGCAAACATACATTAATATAAAATAAAACAAGCCATATTAACATTTCCAGTTGCATACATTATACATCACACATGCTTTTTATAACCATCAATCAAACATTACATAAATTGTTCAATCCCTGCTTTCCCTTAAACCTCACTCCTGAACATTATTTTGCATGTATTGTTCTTACAGTTTCCATTTTTTTCTATGTAATTTACTCCTTCCCTTTTCTATATATCCTACTTCCAGTCTTTTATATATGTTACAATACTTAATACTTCAATACAGTTGATTTAGACTTCAATTTCCATTTTCTAGTAATTGCTTTTTTGGCAGCTACCAGAATTAAACTTAACAAGGGCTTACTATGTCTAGGCAATTCATATTCTGTGTCCTAGATCAAAATAATCATTTCCTTAGTTACACCCATTTGCTCACCCAATATTTGTGACAGAGCACTCTGTAGGGCATTTTAAAATCTGCCAACTTATTATCCCCCAGGATTTATGTACCTAGTTTTGTATTTCTTTCCCATCACACCTCCAATATTTGCCACCTACCTGACAAAAATTTCTTTGAAGTCTGCTTGGGTTATCAAAATACCTATGCAAACACTTCCAAGCAAAAAATGTTAAACCTTCTAGACTTTGCTGCATACTTGGGAGCCATGCATATGTCCTCCCATTGTCCCCTTGTAAATTGCTTATCCAGTCTCTCTTCCCAATCTTTTCTAACCTTCTCTGATTGATTTTTATGGTTATTGTGCAATTTTTATATGCCCTCCTAATTATTCCTTTTTAAAAGGAGCTTCTATTCTACATTCAACCAAAAACTCAACCAAAGCAGATCTTTCACTTAGGATTCCCTTATCACTTTCTTTTTGCCTGTACTCTGATATCAATCCCTGGTGGGGAAGACAGTCTCTAACCTGTAGTCTGAATTCCTTTTTGGCTTCATCCCATTGTTTTACCTTTCCCTCTCTAGTCATTTGCTCCCAATACATTGATTAATTTGCTAGTTTTCTCCAGTAAATTCCAATCCCTTGTTGCATATTCTGTGTACCTTTTCTTGCAGTCATCCCTTTTGGCAGAATCTTCCTCATTCTAGTGTTGGGTTAGTTCTTAGAATACTTTCTTCTACTTTATGAATATGCTATTCTGCATGGCTGTTATTCTCCTTAAGGATGTGCATCTAAAATCCTTCTCTTTTCTTATGTCTTGAATATCCTTCCTGTTTCATCGTGATCATTCCCTTCCCCTTTCAATTATAACTTTCTGCTTGTGTTACATATGTATGAGCCTTAACTGTGTAGCTCTAAAATATATCTCTTCAAATCAGGTAATCCTAACCCATCTTGTTGTATTAGAAGGATCAACTTATCCCACTTAACCCATACCCTCTTCCCCTCCCAGATAAATTCCTGCAACTCTTTATTATTGTCTATAACTTCTCCTCTGTTTGATGAAAATATGCCTGATCTGTATATGAAACTAAATGTACTAAAAACATTTTCCCTGCTTGCCTCTTAGTATCCACATCCATAAACAAGAGCTTCTGGTTTCACAGTTTTTCTGTTATCTCTAGTCTCTTCCCACATATGCTTAACAGCCATAAAAGAAGCCTTTTGAATCCATACTCCTAAATTCTCTGACCTATTAATACTGATACTGCTGAACCCACTCATGTGTGGGTGCATAAGTTATGGCTATAGTTTTTGCTTTACCTTCTTTAATATCTCGAAAAGATTTGAAATTGTCATATAACGTTCCACAACATAGAGGCCTCTTTTTCTGGATTTGTCAGGTACAAAATAATATCATCTGCAAATAAATACAACTTTTTTTTTTATTACCACAGCAATTATGTCCTTGAATTTCTGAGTCCCTTATTTTCTACCAATTGCTCTAAATATAAAGCAGATAAAGGGGAAAGAGGACACCCCTGCTTACTTCCTGTGCTTAGATACACAACTTATCAGAGAGTACCCCCCCCCCCACACACACACACAAATTCTTCCCTCCAGTTCTTCATATGTTATTATTGTGTCAGGGAATGTGAATGCTTCCATTACCCTACTCATAAAACCCTAGCTTACTCTGTTGAATGCTTTCTCTGCATCAAGCTTACCAATAACAAGTGTTTTCTTACACTTTATTTCTCTCTAAATCATCACTACTCTCTTAATGTTGTCAAATGTTTGGTCCCCCTTCTCCACAAAACCACAATGATCCATATCTATCAAGTTTGGCAATACCTTTCCCATTATTTTTACTAGTATAGACATAAACACTTTATAATGTTGTTTTAAAATTGAAATGGGTCTATATGAAGCTGGGTCTTTGCTGTCTTTAGATATTATAGCCACCACAGCTTGCTTCCAAGATGCTGGCACTTCTTCTCCTTTTAAAATACTGTCAAACAGTCCTTCCAGATCTTGATCACTTTCTTCCCTCTTAACTTCCAAACTTCCATAGGAATACCATCTGTTCCTGGAGACTTTCCAACGGATTGATTATACATCACCATTTTTATCTCATCTTCTCCTGTCTTAACTATTAATTGTTAACAGAAATATTTCTATTTGATTTCCACATTTCTCTGCTTTATACAAATTTTCATAAAATTTCTGAAATAGCTCTAATAACTCTACATGGTGTCTGTTTAGTTTTGTTATATAGGCTCCCTAAGTTGGGCAGGAACCTTTCCTACTTTTTGTTACCTAAGTCGGTATGCTAAAAGATTTTGTGCTCTGGAGTTATACTCAAAAAATAGTTGCTTAACATAATCTCTGTAAACATATGTATATTATCCAGATACTCCCTTATTTCCTCTTTAGCAGTCTGCAGTTGCGCCTCTTATAGTTCTGCAAGATTCCCCTTGTTCTGCAATACTTCAGCCTGTGTTAGCCACTCTAATTCCTATAATTTCTTAATCATATTTTTTTATTTTATTTCTACCTCATTTTTAGACCCCATTTTCATTTTATCCCACTCACTAGCTTTAAAGGATAACAATGGGATTCTGTTATTAAATGCTCAACTTCTCTGTCCTTTTTCTCCCTACTTACTGACCCTGTAATGAATAAACAAAATATAGCATTTAAAGTATTTTAAATTGACTGTTTCTCTCCACTAGAACAGTACCTTCCTGTACTGTGGTGGTTTCACTTTCAAAAAAATTGTATCCCGCCCTGGAAGAACTTTGCTGCAATCTCCAATTCATTGATGTCATCAAGGCCACTGAATACAGGTAGTTTTCTGGCCAATTCCCTCCCTAAACTGAAATCACCACAACCGTCCTAAAAACCCACACATGCTGTGATGTCACAGCTCCCTGGTCTTTACAGAAAGTAAAGGCTAGAACAAGGCAACAGTACACGATTCAAGTCTCCTGCTGTGAACTGTCAATCACAGCAGGTAACCGCTCAAATTACCCTTAGCACTTTGACAGCTAGGGAAGTTAGGTGTAAAGGGGGTGGAAGAGGAGTCCATGTAGTACATTTCAGGCTTTGCAAAAGACTGCAGTTTAGCCATTCTGAAAAGATGCAGCAGTAAAAAGCTCTTTGAAAGCCTATTCTGTGGCATTTGCACTGTTTGTGTTTGAAGTAGTCATTGAACAGTATGAAATGTTACATAAAACTAACTGACTGAAGCAGTGTAAACATATAAATCAATGTAGTGACAGGAGCTTTAGGAAGAAAGAGGCTTGTGTGATGTAACTTTTTACAGATGAAGCACTGCACTGTGGGATACATAAAGGCAGACTAAACAATCAGAATTACTTCAAGATGCCAGACCCCCTGTGGTCAGACTCAGAAATTATGTATAAAAATATTTACAAAGCTGTAAATAGTCACAGAATGGTGTTAAGTGCAGGAAACACCAAACCATGATAAAATAAACATGTTTTTTAGTCTGTGGGTGTGGTTCTCCTTTAAGTTATGAAAACATTTCTATATTCCCTAGTAACTCTGAAATCATTTCCACTATCCATTCCTTACATTCTTCCTTTCAACAGGTAGGTGGGAAAACACCAGTGTCTCATTTTTACTTCATTACCCTAGATTTGTGTCTTAGTTTTTAGTGATGCGTGATCTGAAATAGATATTGGATGAGTGTCAAAGCTTTCTATTAAATGCACAAGTTCCTGTGAGTATAATTTTTATATAGTCTAGGCCAGTTACTGTACCTTGGGGAATAATATCTGTATTTTCTCTGTTTCTACTACTGAATTCACATCTTCTGTACCAAATATTTTCATAAGTTTTCTCACAAATCTACTCCCTTTTGTTACATTTCCCTTCTAGGTCCCCCAATACATTCCCACTGTTGCAGATCAAGATAAATGTCCCCACCTATAAGTAATAGTCCCTACTGAAAGCTGATTATTTCTCCCAAAAAGTTCTTAAGCTGCATAATAGCATTTTTTGGTGGAATATAAGTACATGCCAGTGTAATCCTCCTCTCTTGCCAATAGCCCCTTACTGCCACAAATTTACCATTATCTTTTTCCTCTTCTATCACTATTAGAGCTCCTCTAGCAATTAGTATAAGTATTTCCCTTTTCCTTTGCCCCTGATATTCTGCTGAATATCCATCTCAAAATCCTTTATCAAATTCACATGCTCATTTATTTCCATATATGTCCTTTGAATCATTGCTATTTGCACACTGCATTTCTGAATATAATTTAATACTCTCACCTTTTTGTATATACCTGTAAGGCCATTTGAATTCCAGAATAATATGGATAATGTAGCCATTATGATAAAAAAAGTCATTGTTCCCACCTGTCATACATGACAGCTTGTTTGAATGTGCTTTTCCAACTTGTGTGTTACATACACACAGTAATGTTTTGGCAAGCTGATCTTTTACACACTTGTTTCTTGTCATCTCCATTTAAACCCAAGTTATAATTTTGAGATTTTTTTTTTGTTTTAATGAAAACTGTCACACTCAAAAAAATAAATACGTTTTAGAACATCACCACCCCTATTAACTTAGAATAAACACATAAAACTGTGCACCTAAAATTAAGGTTACCCATGCTGAAGTGCATGTTACAGCCTGTGCTGCTACTTACATTGACTGTTGTCTGTCCTTTTATTATCTCTATTGCTTTCCTAGATGTGAAAAACAACTTGTACGGTTTCAGAAAATATTAAATTTTAGCCTTAAGAAAAAGTCCACTGGCTATCTTTAAATAAAACTAAATTATTCACTGTTCTCTCAAATGCATTAAATAAGACTGAACTGCTTGACCATGTATCTTTATTGCATTTCCCTCAGAATGTTCATAACTCTCACTGCTTGCACCTACTGACAGCTAATCTCTATGGATTCATAGTCAGCAATAAAAAACTAACAACGTTGCAGATGCATGAATGAATATTGGTCACTTTCACTCAGAACAGAACAGAATGTACAACCACCTTCAGCTGCAAACTTCTTGACTCATACTGAACATTTGGTAAAGGACCAAAAAAGAGCTAAAATCATTGTTTATACATGTAACTTACATTTCTCATGGCCTTCATCATTTTGTCTTGCTTTCAAGTCTACTTTCTAAGAGAAACTGTCTGCACATATAATATAATCAATGCCCTTTTACACACCACCCCCCCCCACCCCTCTAGCTCAATATTATAGCATTATTAGCTTAAACTTGCTTTTGTCCAGCCTTTATCATTTTACATTGTAAAGGCTATATTCATTACAAGTAAAAAATGTTTACTTTAATATCACATACAACAATCACTGAAAAGACTCACCCCCACATTTAAAATAGAACTACATATTACACAAACTTGCTTTACTATATAACATGCAGTTTAATCATGAAAGGTTTTATACAAATACTGTTAAGAGCAAAAATGTTTACTTACAGCTACTTTTTTCTTCTTAGTGTCCTTCTAAACATTAATGACTATGTGGGGTATATGCTTTACAGTTGTTGTCGTCTTTCGGCTTTTCCCGGTTAGGGGTCGCCACAGAGGAACTCCGGTCTGCTAATGATTGGCAGTAGATTTTGACGAACGCAGAGGTGCCAGCTCGACTTACAACTTTCAACGAAGGCACACCCATTTACGCATGTCTTTCGAACGTCCACCCAACCACGGGGAGGACATGCAGACTCCACACAGAAGGCACTCCCCCGCACTCCAGCCAAGAATTGAACGGGAGAACCCCTTGCTGTGAGGCAACAACACTACCGCTTCCACAAATTTAACAAAGTCAACGAAAGTCTGGACTTTCTTAGCCACTTTTTCTTGCAACGCTATATTTCACAATTGTGGTCCATGCATTATAATCTCATATTTATTCACTAATTTCAGTGTTGTTGGTCATTTCTGGTTCATCTCCCCACACCAGACTCTGGTTCATGTCCAAGGTACTCCTGATTCTTCTAATAAGCTCCTGTGCTTGTTTTTTGTCTCTCAAGCATTTTCCTTTGGAACATTGGAAAGGATTTCACTGGCAAAGTCTCTCTAGGAGCTTTATTGGCATAAGAATGAAAAGCAGAGTCACATTCTGTTTTGTGTCTCACTTTTTGTTGGATAATATTGTGTATTTCTTCCGTAGCTTGTTCTACATCAAAAATGTCTTTGATCCTCCAGGAAAGAATATTCCGAAGACAATTGTATACAGCAGCTTGAATCTCACACCTCTCTCTCAACAGTCACGGATTGTTGGACTAAATTTGCTTCTCATCTGCCTTGTGTACAGTCAATAATCATTTTCCATAAACACTCTGCTGGCTGCAGTTTTTAATAATTTCCCATGCTGTCTCAGTTTTGTCAGGATCAGATCTTTCTTCTGGTATGATTGCAGTGTTACTAATATAGGTCTTGGCTGCTTTCTTGTGGCCAGATTTGGAACATAGAGTCAGTGTGTCCTGTCAATTAATAAATCCTGTTGTGGAATACCAGTCCAGTTGCATATTTGTGCTTTCATACAATTAATGCAGCCTGTTCCTTCCAGTTTTTTCTGGTACAACAGAAAATATCATGTTTCTCTGCATGCTCTGTCTTATTACTCTACTGTTTTTTGAAACAGCTGTTCTTGAGAAGTCTCACACTCAGCAGTTTTTTTCTTCATTTCAACCTCTGATTGTTGCTGTTTTCACAATTCATCTGAATAGCTAGTGTCTTCTATTTTTCCAGCCTTCTGTTATTTGAATTGATACACTCCTTCAATGTTTCATTTATTTTAATCACCTCTGAGCACATTCTATCTTATTTTTTCCTCTACATTACTAGAAGTAATCTCTTGTACCAAGGATGCAACTTGAGCTGTTTCTTGCTGAACTGCTGCAGGAGTCTTCCCAGTCAGTGTTCTCTCTTCACATTTTCACATTGATTTCCTTTCAAGTTATCTAAATTTCATCTCTGCTGGCATCCAGGTAGTGTACATACTAGTCAGTAACTGAATTTTACGTAAGCTGGCAGAATTACTAGCTCTTATTTCTCAGTTTCTTTTTAAAGACAGGGAGAACTAAAATGAAGCTGTTGATTAGTGTGTAGCCATAGTGGAAATCAGTCAGTTATTTTCTAAGCAGAAATCAGGCCACATAGAATCATTTACTCCCTGGAAATGCACATCCAGAACAGGTTGTACTTGAAATGGAAATAGACTGCCTATTGTTTCATCTCTTGTCATCAAATGGATCAGTGTACATTGGTTGCATCATTCATATGCAACTCTAATAGTGTGAATAACTGTTTCCAATACTCGCTTCAAGAATGCCACCATTTCAGGTGTCTGGCCGTGGCTATCTGGTCCACAGTGCACAACTTAAGATACTAATCTCAGATATGTCAGAGACAGCCTACGAACAAATGGCAAATTTCTACAGTATACCAGAGTACCAGATCACTCAGCATTTTTTTTTTTTTTTTACAAAATCCAAACTGAACATTCTTCTTCCCCCAATACTCCATTCACACAAATTCCTTCAAGATTTATCTTCCAATTCAACCAACTTAGCAGTAAAAGATGCTAACTTCTCCTACTACTTGCTGACCAAGTTCCTTAAATTCATATTTTTCATCTGTAACATTGAAATAGCGCCCACTCAATATAGAGCAAACCATTTTCATTAGCCATATGGGTATCTAGTATTCCCACAAATTATGATCATTGGGCATTATAATTTGACTCTTTGCTACAGCTTTCATCGATGGCATCTCAGATTCTATCACTAGGCCATTAGTTTACAAACCTTTTTCAGTGGTTCTGACTTCCATTTTGTATTCACAGATGGCAATACTCACCAGCAAAAAAAAAAAAAAAAAAAAAACACTGTCTTAAAAAACCCCATAGACAACTATAAACACTCAATTTATCATTTATATATATATATATATATATATATATATATATATATATATATATATATTTATGTAATACATAAATTAGAAGTTATGTACCTACCATAATGTTCCATGTTAGTTGTCTTCTCTCGCCTTCTGTCTTGCTGGATGGGTTCGGAGCCGATCCTCGGCTCCGACTCGGCACTTGCTTTAGCTCGAGAACTCCTTTTACCAGCTCGAGGCAACCCTATATCCCATGATGCAAGGTGGAACTACCTCAGATCTCGTTTGGCAGCTAATTTACCCTGCTAAAGGTTATCCTAACCAAATTAGGAACAAAGTTTCCTAAAAGAAGTCCTCATAACAAAGATCTAGAGGAAACAAACTAATAGGAACTCTTCAAGATCTGTCCAGGCCAGGGGGAAGGAGGGAGGGATGCAAGAAAGAAGCGAGAGAAGACAACTAACATGGAACGCGTTATGGTAGGTACATAACTTCTAAATGTTAAGTTGTCAATCTCGCCTTCATTCTTGCTGGATGGGACCGTCCCTAGCACCTGTATCCCGGGTGGCTCAATGGAACAGACTCTTGAGAACTGTGGAACCAAAACTGGCCCTATCTCTGGAGGCCAGATCCAACTTGTAATGAGAAACAAAGGTATGAGGCGTGGCCCAAGTAGCTGCTGCACAAATGGTATCAATGGGAAGTCTATCCTGAAAAGCTGCAGAAGTGGATAGACTCCTGGTCGAGTGTGCTTTTGGCTTAGAAGGTAGTTGTTTGCCTCTGAGAGAGTACACATAGGAAATGGTGGAAGTCAACCATCTGGATAAGGTCACTTTAGAAACTGGAAGACCTAACCTGTTTTCTGCTTAAGAGACAAACAATTGGTCCGATTTTCTAATTTGTTTAGTCCTATGCAAGTAGTACCTGAGCTGACGATGGACATCCAAAAAATGCAATTTCTGTTCAGCTCTGTCAGAATAGTTAGGGAAAAAGACTGGTAAATCTATAGATTGGTTAATATTGGTTTGAGATACAACCTTGGGGAGAAAGGAAGGGTTAGTTCTTAACGATACCCTGTCCTTATGAAAAACCAAATAAGGTGAACGAATACAGAGAGCTTGAATCTCGGAAACTCTTCTTGCAGAAGTGACAGCCAGTAAAATATAGTTTTCCACGTCAATAACTTCAAAGAACATGAAGCAGACGGTTCGAAGGAGGTAGTATCAAGGATGCTAACATTAAGTTTAGATCCCATTGCGGAGGAGGATGCTTTATAGGTGGTTTTAGGAGAAAAACTCCTCTCAAAAAGGCCTTGCATAATCTATGAGACATGATGTTATTGTCATGCAAGCCAACATGATACTTGGAAATGGCAGCCAGTTGTACTTTGACTGCAGATGACGAGGATCCCGAATGAAAAACCTCCGCTAGGAAATCTAAAACAGAATGTACGGGAGCAGTAAAAGGATCAATATTTCTGGAGTTTGCCCAAATCGAAAACGCCGCCACTTGCTAGCATAAATAGTCCTAGTGGACGACTTCAAGGAAGACACTAAAATGTCTCTGACTGAGTCAGAAATCATTGGTAGCCTGGCTAGGGAAGGAAGTGGAGCAACCAAGCAGTGAGGTTGAGAGAATGAATGGCCCGGTGCTGCTGACCCGACTGGTGGATCAAAAGATCCGGAACTGGGTCCAGATGCCAGGGCTGCACCAGAAGGTGACGATGCAGAGACGGAAACCAAATTTGTCGAGGCCAAAAAGGAGCAATGAGGATCAATTTGGCTCTCAAAACGGTGGCCTTCTGAATGACTTGTGGAATCAATGGAAAGGGAGGAAAAGCATAAAGAAGTCCCCGAGGCCAATCCTGGGTTAGAGAGTCTCTCAAGGGTTGGCCTGGAAGGGGAAATAGAGTGAAATAGTCTGGGCACTTGTTGTTTTGAGGGGTAGCGAAAAGATCGCAACAAGGAGTGCCCCACTTCAGAAAAATCTGATCCACTACAGATTGATTGAGAGACCACTCGTGAGGCATCAGAATAGATCTGCTTAGCCTGTCCGCCAATAGGTTGGACCTGCCGGGATGTGCGTTGCTATCAGAAACCGCTGAGAAGAGATCGCCCATTGCCAAAGTCTGAGAGCTTCTCGACATAAGGGATAGGACCTGGTTCCGCCCTGTTTGTTGATGTACCAGACCACGGACATGTTGTCCGTCTGTACTGCAATAGTCCCCGTGGGAAGAAAGTCGTCGAGGGCTTGCAAAGTTAAAAGCACTGCTCTCATCTCCAGGACATTTATGTGCAGATGGTATTCTATGGGTTGCCACGTCCCGTGGACCATCCTGCCCTGATAATGCCCCCCCCACCCGATCAGAGAGGCATCCGTGGTAACTGTGGCAACTGGAGGAGGGGAACAAAGGGTCGGCCCTGATGAAGAAGAGGGGAAGATATCCACCAGCCCAGATGAGCCCTGCACGACTGTGTTACTAAGATTTCGTGTCTCATCGGAAGATTGTGATACGACCACTGCGTGAATAGCATCCACTGCAGGAGAAGCATGTGAAAGCGAGCCAGTGGTAGAAGAACAATGGCCGCAGCCATTAGGCCTAGAACTTTCAGGACAAACCTGGCTTTGATCTTGTTGCTTTGTAACAGAAGCCGAACAAATTTTTGGATGTCCAGAATTCTTTGATCTGTTAGTCTGGCTAACATTTTGATTTGTATTTAACTCTGCGCCTATAAAGGTGATAGATTGGCAAGGCAGCAGAGAAGATTTTTCGAAATTTACTGAAATTCCCAGATTCTTGCAAAGCTGAAGGGTGTAGTCTCTGGACTGAAGAAGCTGACACTTGGTGGCGGAGAGGAGCCAGTCGTCCAAATAAGGAAACACCTGGAATCCTAGACGTCTCAGGTGAGCTGTCACCACTGCCATGCATTTGGTAAACACTCTGGGGGCTGAAGTGAGGCCAAAGGGCAGGGCTCTGAATTGGTAATGACTGGTCCCTAGCCAAAAGCGGAGAAACCTCCTGGAGCGCCTGTGAATCTTTATGTGATAGTACGCATCCTGAAGGTCTATAGAGCACATCCAGTTGTCCTTGCCCAGAAAAGGCAGAATGGACTGATGCGTGACCATCCGGAATCTTGCCTTTTTGACAAATCTGTTCAGATTGCTCAGGTCTAATATTGGTCTCCAATCTCCCGTCCTTTTGGGGACCAAAAAGAATCTTGAGTAGATGCCGGATCCTACTTGGTCTGCCGGTACTGTCTGGACGGCTCTTTTTTCTAGGAGTTTTGAAACCTCCTGTTTTGCCAAATCCCTTTGACCGGGTGAGATGTCTGGAAGGGATTGTGGAGGTACGGAAACCTTGAAGGGGATCTTGTAACCCTCGGATATAATCGACTGTACCCACTTTTCTTGGGATAGGGATTGCCAGGCTACTGGGTACAGTGAAATCCTTCCCCCGACTGCCTCCAAGGGTGGACAGTCGGGCAACACCTCAGGGATGCTGAAAAGGGCTTCTCAGGAAGAGACTCCCTGTTGCCCTGGTTTTGAGGACCCCCCTGCCTCTAGGGCGGCGTCTATTATTGTTACCCCCTCTGCCTCTGGGGGTAAACTGACCACGTGTGTCCGGTGTAGCTCCTTGGGCTTTACGGAACCACATCTTCCCCCCTTTCTGACCCTTGGGATATGGTCTAGAAGGAGCGGAAAATTGGACTCCAACGGCAGAAAGAGTTTTACCGTCCTGCTCACACCTGGTCAAGGTATCCTTCACTTGAGGTCCGAACAAAGCCGAACCATCAAAGGGGGTATTAGTGAAGGACGCCTTAAAAAGGTCTGCAAAATTACACAGCCGCATCCAGGCTTGGCGTCTAAGAGCAACACCTGTGCCTGCGGCCCTGCTCGCTCCATCGGCCGCATAAGATATGAGCCGCATGGAGGAGTTAGATATGGAATTCAGGATAGCAAGCTGTGAGGCAATCTTTTCCTGAGCCCCAGCAGCAGAAGGATCCTGGACTACTTCACCCAGTTCCTTGAGAATATCTCATTGAAGCCTGGTGAAGTGACAAAGGTAATTCAGTGAACGCATAGCAAAGGTCGCTGAAGAAAACATCCACTTTCCATACCTGTCCATGGTCCTAGAATCCTTGTTAGGAGGATGGACAGGTACTGAAGGATCCGCCAGTTCCTTCTTAGTGGCCGCCGCCACCACCATAGCATCCACAGAGACACCTTTGGAAAGGAACTGTTTATCCGACGGGGCCGTAATGAACTTGGATGGTCTTCTGGGGACAGGTTCCACAGAATCTGGAGCCGCCCACGCCTTCCGAGCCACTACCTGCATAAGTGGGTCGAAAGGCGGAGACACCCAGGAGGTGGAGGGTCGGGATCCAAAAGCCTCCAGGTATACCGACTCATCCTCGGAGGGGTCAATGGAGGGCCAATTCCCCCTCTGTTTGAGGAGCTCAAGGATGTCTGAAAAGGAGACATCCTCAGAGGGGGACCGTGGGGAACCCTCCGACTCATCTAAGTCGGTATCAGATGTAGTAGACTCAGGGGAGTCTGTGTGTTTCCTCTTACACGTCCTCTTCCGAGGGGGTTCCCTGCAGGGTCAGGAGAAACCTCGGAAGAGGAGGAAATTCCCAGTGGGGAAACCTGGGGCGATGGATCCCTGGGCCTGAGAGCAAGAGGCTGGCAAGAGGCATCTGCAGGCACTGATGAGGGAGGAGCTAGAGGGATGGACCGTTGACCGGGCTCAGAGGCCAGGACACTCCTCATCACCTCAAAGGTTCCTCTCCCCGGGAGGCCGGAACATACCCGCTCCGAAGAGATAGGAATGGTCTGCTCCAAAGAGAGAGAAGGCTCCGAGGCCGATGTCGGCGCCGAGCTTACCAAAGCCGAAGCCCCGAGAGGGAGAGCGGGGTCGGACAAGGGTCAGATGCCACTAGCCCCCTCGGAGCCGACAGTGGAAACCCGATGACCGGATCCCTCCAAGGAAGGTCTCAAGGAGGAGATCGGAGCCGAGGACGACGGAGCCGAAGGATGTATCGGCTCCGGCATCGAAACAGTCGCTGTCCCAAGAAGCTCCGGCTCCGAACTCTGGTGTGGAGTCGGAGGAGGAAGTTCAAGAATTGGGGCTATAGCCGAAGTCTGTTGAGACGGGCTATGGAGCATTTGGGCCAGTGCCTGAGACTTCAACAGCCTGCTTACCACCCTCTCCAGGTCGTGGTCAGACAGCCTGGAAGATCTCGAAGATCGTCTCCGATGGCTCCGCTCCGACAAAAGAGGAGATCCCGGAGCCGAGTGAATACTCATAATAGAGGGGGACCGGGATCTCTTACGGGTCGAAGCCATCGGAGCCGAAGTCCCTAGAACCCCAGATGGAGCCGAGGATTTCTCGGCCCCGAAGCTGGATAAAGTGCCGGCTCCAGCCGGAGCCGACAAGGCCACAGCAGTCAGGGTATCGGAGCCAGCCGGCACCGAACCCACTACTTGAGTCGAAGAAGTATCGACTCCAGCCGGAGCCGATATCGGCTCCGACGGAGCCGGAGCCACCGGAGGAGGCTTGGACACTGTAGCCTGAGCCTTCGGTGGCTTATGAGGTTTTCCTGACCCTGATTTAGGAGGAGAACCTTCAGGTTTAAGTAAACCTCGGAGGATGAGTTTATTCCTCCTTTCCTGCAGGACTCTCTGGCTAAAAGCATGACACAACGCACAGGAGTCCTGCAGGTGCAAAGGCCCCAGGCAATAAACACAAGAAGTGTGACCGTCTGTCAGAGACATTTTCTGACAGCACTGGTCACACTTCTTGAAGCCTGAGACCTTGCCTTCTTTTGATATCCTAAGGAGGATAGAACACAAACAGTCCCCACAAACACACAAATTAATCCCTTACACAAACACACAGGAAGGGATAACTAAGGGGAACTAGGCCTGACTAACTACTTTGAAATAAAACTTATAAAAGTTTATAAAATAGGGAATAGGGTGGGCTGTAACTAATTACAGACTGCACTAACACTAACAGGGAAAAATAAACCCCTAACTACACTTTTTCTTATTTGACTAAGAAAAACTTACCTCAGCTGGCAAAGGAGACCTCTTTCGCTAAGCGGCAAATGAGATCTGAGGTAGTTCCGCCTTGCATCATGGGATATAGGGTTGCCTCGAGCTGGTAAAAGGAGTTCTCGAGCTAAAGCAAGTGCCGAGTCCCAGCAAGAATGAAGGCGAGATTGACAACTTAACATCTACTATTAGTAGTCTAATTAACATTGTTGCAGAGCACCTAGGGCAGAATCCTTGCAACTTCAAACTGGATAAGTGAATAAAGAATGATAAACTTAAATTATGGCGCGCGCACACACACAAGATCCTACCATAAACAACATATTTTCATCTTTATATCGTGATTCGTGAGAAGTATGATAGCTGGAGTTTGGGAGTGAACTAGTCAGCAAGTGACATCACTGAAAGTACCGACTGAGTATTACAGCGTTTGAGAAAAAATGTCAAATTGTGATTGGCAGAAAAAATGTGAACCCAGCTGTAAGACCAATCAGCAATGATCCTCTTAAATTAATTTACTTAAAAAAACATCAGTTATTTCTTAAGAGAGGAAATTGATAAGCTACTGAGTGCAGCAGGGCTCAGAAAATGATGCCTAATTATTTATGTATTTGCATGCTATATTTGTTCTTGCAATTTATTTTCAACAAAACTATGTTTCAACTGTCCTTTCTTCAGGTCTGAAGTCATGCTGGATGAAGAACATTTTGATGGCCATAAGAAACCAGGTATACTTCCTTTTCATTTATAATAATTGTCTGATATTTTTTCTAACTGTCTAACCATTCCCAGTGAGTGCCATGACTTCTGGAGCAGGTAATTTTATTAATTTTCATAAAGCATGGAAGACACTATGACAGACATGGTCTCTTCTGCCCCTGGTCTCAGGTAACAATTTCTAGTTTAATGAACACAGCCTAGCAAAGTATAGTTATGTTGGTCAGGATGTACTGCCTTGTACCTCAGCTATATCAGCTATAACATTCTGAATGAACAAACCCTTCTGTTTTAGAGATGGAGATTGGTTTGGGTGGAGTTTTAAAGGTTCACTCTTGGTGGATGGAGAAAGGAGAGGGGTATTCATGTTGTCAGCTATAAATTGCTTCGCTGGTTATATGATAGTAGACAGTTTAAATTATAGGGTGGTAGAGTAACGCAGTGGTTAGTGTTTCCTGTTGTTGCATAGCTCTCCAATTTGATTTCCAACTTTGTGCCTTCTCTGAGAAATTTGCATGTTTTCCCTTTGTCAACTTAGGTTTTGCTAGAGTCTTTGCTTTTTCCCCAGGAATAAAGAAGGAGAGGCCATTCTAGACTTCTGTCTGTCAAATGGCTTGATGGTGGCCAACACATGGTTCAGCAATAAAGACAGTCACAAGATCATATACAAGAGTGGAGTGTCCAACATGCAACTCAGGTAGACCTCCTCCTAGTAAGGAAAGGACCATAGGAGAGAATCAGCTATTGCAAAGCCATCCCCAGTGAAACAGTCCACCCACAGCATAAACCACTATTGCCACAATCAGCTGCAACCAGTGATCAGAGAAGGCTTTAAGATCAACAGAGACCAGGCTGAAGATCTGCAAGTTGACTGATGAGAAAGCACAGCAGTTCATGGAATTACTTAGGGATGTAGCATCTCAAGACGGAGATGAAATAGGTGGAGTTAAAGAATCACAATACCTCAAAATAGCATGTGTGAGGAGTACAGAACAGATATTCGTCCAAGCTAGGCATAAAAATAAGGTACATAAAAAAGCTGGTAGTGGAATGCAGAAGTCCAGGAAGTCATCAAAAGGAAAGAAAGTGTGCAGGAAAAAGTGGGAGATAGAAAAGATGAACCAGGCTGGGAAGGATTAACAGTCGGCTAACAAAGACTAGCAAAGAGGCTAAGAGAGAAGTTGTAATAGCAAAGAACAAGGCATCAGACGCACTCAACCAGCTTCTGGAAAGTGACTCAGTAGATGGCACAAATAAACTGTATCAGGTTGCAAGCCAAAGAGAGAAAGATAAAGACGATAAGGCACCCTTTCTAAGGGATGCCAGCAACAGCCTGCTTACCAGCCACAGGACATCAAAGACAGATGGAAGTACTTCCAGCAGTTTCTGAATGAAGAAAACATCATAGCAGCTATACTGCCCCAGATACCACCTGCAGTGGCAGAGAAGGAGGCTCCCACCATAGAAGTAAGAACATCATTAAGGAAAATTAAGCCAGGAAAAGCAGCAGGCTTAGGTGATATCACAGCAGATAAGATAAAGATGTTGAGTGAGATAGGGAAGAAATGGTTCCTGAGGGTACTCATAGCAGTATGTTGAAAAGGACGTATCCAGGATTACTGGAGAATAAACATACTAGTGCATTTGTTCAAGAGCAAAGGGGACATTCACAACTGTATGCAATATAGAGTTATCAAACTCCTGTCACACTGCATGAAAGTTCTGGGGAGGGTGACTGACAAATGGATACACAGAGTAGTAGTAGAAAGTAGCATGTGGAATTAGCAGTTCAGATTCAGATCAGGATGCATCACAACTGACCTGGTGTTCCAGTGAGACAGATACGTGAGAAGAAGCTAGAAATGAGGACAGAGTCCAACTCGGCATTCCTGGATTTGGAGAAAGCATATGATAAGGTCCCAAGAAGGCTAATTTGAGCAGTCCTGTAGTGGTTCAAAGTCCCAGAAACATTGTTAGAATTAGTACAAGCTATGTACAAGGCCCCCGGTGACTCAAGTACAAATAGTGTTTGGTCTCACAGAGGGGTTCCCAGTGAGGGTGGGTGTGCATCAGGGTTCAGCTCTGAACCCACTGCTGTTCATACTAGTGATGGACTACATTAGCAAACAGGTTGGAGGAGACAGAGCAAAACATTTGCTGTATAGAATGGAATGCAAAACTGAAGGCACATGGGATGAAACTAAGCACAGATAAGACAGTGGTAATGGCAGCAAATTGGGGAAATCAGAAGAAGCTGAGAATAGAAATAGAAGGGAAGATAGTGGAAGAGGTAAACAGCTTCAAGTATTAGGGAGGGGTGGTTGAGGAAAAGGGAAGTTTGAATGAAGAGGTCAAATCTATAATCAGAGGGGCTACAGCCCACTGGCATAGAGTGTCAGGTGCACTTTGACAGAAGAATGCCAAAGAAGCTGAAAAGTAAAGTGTACAAGTAGTGGTGTGACCAGTATTACTGTATGGTACAGATACCTGGGCAGTAAAGGCAGAACAGTTGAAGAAGCTAGAGGTGATGGAAATTAAGTGCCTGAGAAAGGTGGTAGGATGCACACTGTGGGACAGACGAAGAAATAAGGAGATAAGAGCAGAAGCCAAGGTAGCTCCAATTGCAAAAAAGATCAAAGAGAACAGATTACAGTGGTTTGGACAAGTGCAGAAAAGCAGAAGACAGTCTTGTGAGGAAGATTTGGGACATTCAGGAAGAAGGTAAGATGAAGAGAGGACATCCCGCAAGAAGGTGGATGGATTGTGTTATAGAAGGCAGGAGTGTGGCACTGAATTGAGAGAGTTGGTGACCGTTAACACGATACCCCAACCCCATTTAGAAAAAAAAATGGGGAAAAGTGGGCTGATGATGATGAGGAAGAAGGCAAGAGGAAGTTAGGGAGTCCAGCAAAGAGGTGGAGAGATTGTTTGAAAGAAGACCTATGACAGTCAGGCATGAATGTCAAGGAAGGAAAGAGAGTGGCATTGAATAGAGAGATGGTGACAGTTGACACAACATCCTGACACCATGCAGAAAATGGGAACGGGGATGGGGATGATGGAAAACAGCAAAAAGAAAATGAAAGGAAACAGAGTTATAAGAAGTGCACTGGCAAGAGATTCAAAGAGATATGGCAAATAAAGTGCCACACTTTAGCAAAGGGAGATAGAGAAGGAAAATAGGTGAAATGTTAAATTATAACCCTTGAAAACCTCCCAAGCCATGGCAGAATCGATGTGCATGGGAGTGACATAGTGGCACCACGGTGAGAACAATCCCAAAAGTATTTTTGGTATTTTAAAACGAGGACAGTTAAAATGTGATAATTGGAGTGATATACATTGATGGAAAAACTTAAGATGATAGTGATGATTGTGTGATGGAAGAGTTTAGGCATTACTATGACAAGTTTCATTGCATAAAAATGTTAAAAGATCTGCCTGTTTTAGAAGCGATTTAAAAAACTTAATGCAAGAACAAAGTGAACATTTGGATAAAGAGATCTGTCATCTGTCTAGAAGTGCTGGAGGTGTATAGAACATTACAGTGGAACAAAGTGGGAGGCTTTGATAGATTTCCAGATGAACATTATTAGTTGGAAGGATAAGTGATTTATAAATAACTGAACTAGTTGTTTAAGAGGCTCTGTAGGGAGTAGAAAGTCCTAGCATCAGTGACTCAAACAATAGTAATGGTTCTAATAATAAAAATGACATCTGAGTTAATCAGTTTTATTAAAACTTCTTTAATTCTATAGTGCCTCACCTAATGCCTTCAAGGAAATTATAAATCACTGATAAATTTGGATACAAAATTCAGGGCAAAGCAGGTTTGTTGAAGATAGACAGATTATTGACATTTGGTGGGTGTAAATATGCTGATAAGGGCAGTGAGGCAGGACTACCACGGTTTGATTTTAGAAAACCCTGTGACTTTGTCATATGGTTTTATTTGTTTAAGGTCCTGTGTAAAATGGGTCTGGGGACAAATTAATAAGACTGGTTACTTTACTTTACCAAAAGTTAACTTTTATGGTACTAATTAATGGAAAATTGTTTGAGACAGACAATATATTAAGGAGAGCAAGGCAGGAGAGCCCTACATTCCCAAGGCTGTTCATGTCAATAATGAAAAAATTAGTAGTATGAAGAAGGGAATTAACAAAACTGCGATGCATTTTTAATGTTTACGGATGCCTGAATTTTACTAATAGAAAAAAAACAGATATAGTCATGCAACCATTGCAAATGAGTATAGTTTTAATGTTTGCAGATGATTGTATTTTGCTAACAGAAAAAAAATAGATTCAGTAAGTAATGGAACCAGTTCTACATTTCAAGGCATTTGGGGAGATATTTGGGGTGCAATATAAAAAAACAAAAACTGGGAGTGTTAGGTTGGGATAGAGCAAGGGAATGGTACAGTTAACCCCAATGGAAACTAACATTTTGAATGAGACCTTAAGATGATATATTTAGAATCTGAACAGAAGCTGAAATCAAAGTTACTAAAGGTTATTGACAGGTTGAGTTCTTTAGATGGTAAAATAAATGCCACTAAAATAATATTACACCATGTATTGTATCTATTTAGCAATATATAGGTAGATCCTGAATACCCAGAGTTAGATAAGATAAAGCTGATCAGTAACAGGTTACTGGGGAAGTCAGGGAGCAGAACTGCTTTAAATAGTGTTGTCTCCAGTCAGCAAAGGAGGATGGGTGTTGCCTCTCATACCAGTATATTCTTTTGACTTTGGGGAAATTCAAATAAATATGTAAAGATGCACAAGTGGTATGAGACAATTTAAATCAAGGTCTAGATGAAGAGGGAAATATATCATCAGAACAGGCAGGAATATGGGAGAAATACATCACAGGATTTGCAAGCATTCAAAAGTAAAGCAATAGGGGGAAAACCTGTGGCGGTATGGTCATTGAGGGAGGGTAGCTCTCAAGAGTGGAGAAAGAAATAAAGAGTCTCTAAGACATTTATAGAGTTGAGAAGACATTTTGAACCATCACCTGGGCAATTGTTCACTTATAAGAAGTTTAAGTGTGTATCTAGAGCTGTCCAAGGTAAACAACAGAAAAGCTCAGAAGGGGTTGGAGAGAGAGAGCTGCATGGAATAAATAGTGCATGATAATAATGGGGAGGGGAAGACTTGTATATTACATTTCTAGAAGAAAAGGGCAATACCATTCTGAGAAAGATACAACCGGACGAGAGTACAAAGGAAGAGGAAATGATAATTGAATTGGAATGGTAAGAGGTTGGGAGAGAACCTGTAATTTGAGGAAATGGCAAAGGTTATAGGACTATCAAACGTGCATTTTACAGAGGTTGTATCTAACACCAGTGAGACTGAATAGGGAAGATAGGAAAGAAAATAATCAATGGTGGTGTTATGGAAAGGAGTAGGCAATCATTAAGCTTATTTTTGGGGGAAGTTATAGGGCCCAATCTTGATGGCAACAGGCCAGAAAAGTATGGTATGAGGTTTTTGAACTGAGAAGTAAGTTATCATTTAAGGCTGGTCTCTTTGGGCTAGCAGATGTAAGGGGCTATCCTTAGATTTAAAGATGGAGCTCAGCAGTACAACAAAAAATATATTAAGCAAAGAATGGAAAACTAGATGTGATTCCTGTTACCATTCACAAACACATAAATGATAATAATAGATTAGTAGGAATAATTATGTACTCTGTAAAAGGGAACTGGGATGTTGACTCAGAGAAATGAACAGGAAAAGGTAGCGAGATGTTTTGAAATTGCTGCAACCTGGGTAAAATATAAAAATGGTATGTGTTATAAAAGGTTTTTGTAATTTTTGCAAATTACAAATTTATGTAAGTAAATATGAAGCAATCAAGTATATGACAACTGTACGGTAACATACAACAGAAGTACTCCTGAAAAGTTTGTTGGCATATCCAACGGAGATGTATTCATAAGTTGTTGTGTCTTTCTGCTTTTTCCCGGTTAGGGGTCGCCACAGCGGAACTCCGGTCCGCTAATGATTGGCAGTTGATTTTTACGTGCTGAGTTGCCGGCCCTAACACACAACCTTCAACGAAGGTAAATAGTTGATTGTTTTGCTTTAATTTGTGTTATTTATAATTCTTTTTCTGTCACTCACTTTTGTTAAGAAAATCAGTAAAAATTATAAAACAAAAAAAAAAGACTATATGCCATTTTCTTTATATTCATACAAAAGCTGGAGGTCATAATAAGAAATACAAATGGTTCATTTGCATCATACAATAAATTTAATTTATGCAAGATTTTTCATAACACAAAAATTAGAGAAATAGCTCAGGCAGTTGAGGTTTCAGCTTGGTACAGTCACATGACATTTTTTATGATACAAAGATAGTGCGCGTAAGGCATTTCCTTTTCTAGACAGAACCCTTCAGACAGACACACAAACAAAGGTAATAGACTAGGCAATCTAGTCTTATTTTACTTTGATATTTCGTGACAGATTTGTTGCATTTATCATCATTAAAATGATAATAGATACATGTTGTGTTTTTTATGCTTAGCATCATTATAATTTAAGAAATGCTTTGCTAGCTTGCTTTCTTATGAGTTTTTGTATTTGGCTAGAGTCCATACAGAAATGCAGCTGATGAAATATTTACAATATGGAATCAGGAAGGTTGTTTAGGGGTTTGTCTGCAACTACATTTTGTTAGCCACATTAGCCCTAACTTGTCGGTCCCTTTTAAAGTCGTGAGTCAGGGAGAAACACTGTGTACAGTCCAGCAGACTCAAGCCAATACCTTTTTTGAGAGGTTCATTTATAACAATATTTCATAACTTCCAAATGTAATCTTACTATCGTCTGTGTACCAATTCCTCAGCCATTATTTTTCCCCAAAAGTGGCTTTTATCCCTTATGGGGAACCAGATCTAATGTGTCTTGCTTAAATACTGACATTGGTAGAACTAAGCACCTATACCACTTCTGTCATCCCTCCCCCTACTAAGAATTAGTACCACATTCATTTTTCGTTATTTTAGGTAATTTCTCTTGAAATGTGTTTGTTAATCATTCAACATCAGTTACAGATAATGCTGTACAAATTTACAAAAAATGTGGTTGTGACAGTGATTTAATCCTGAAGGATTGTTACATTTAGTGGCAGATGGTTAGCACACTGTACTGCTCAGATAAGTGTAGGTAGTAGCCATATGCAGGCTTTAGAAAATTTAAATAGCATGGCCAAAAATGGGCAAAATAGAGCAGTATACGGAGAATGTTAATGAGAATATAACATGAACATGTGGAAGCCCATACAAGTGAGCCACACAGATTATGCAAATGATGGAATCCAAAACATGAGCACTGTGACCTGTAAATGCAGGGCTCCAGTGTGGTGTGCCAGGGAGAGCAGGATTTTCCTTGTGCATTTTCTTCTGCTTATAGTTCTCTTCTTTTCCTATCTACTCTATGCAGTGCTGCATAGTGCACATGAGCATGCATCACTCAATAGCAAAGCAGGTGCCTTGCTGGTGATGTCTGTCAAGTCAACTATGAATTTTGCTGGAGCACTGCTTAAGCCCCATGCACAAGCCTGTCCCACCACAGAGGAATGTATGCAGTGGGGATACCCTGACATATCACTCACACCTCTGCATGAGATTCAGAAAGAGCTCTACCCCCCATGTCGAGTGTATGCATCCATTCCCATAGGGTGGGCTTGCCCTTCCTCCCTGCCTGTGTAGTCAAATGCATGAGCTGCTACTCACACTCAAGTCAACTGGATCATAGTCAGGGTTTTATCTCTCTACACCACTGGCACAGACTTTGTGTTCCATTTTATACAGTACTAGGTCACCACATTTTATTGTTTCCTTTCTCAAATATGTATGAATTGTAAAAGATAATTTCGGAGTGTCATTTTTATCAGTGCTATTCTCCGTTAAATCAGTATAGACCTTTGCTGGTACTTTTGAAGGACCCACATAAATCCAAGCCTAATTTGCTTAACTGCACACCTTTTAAAAGTGAAGGTCCAGGGATTGCAGTTACAAAATCTTGTGCAATCCCCCTTACATAAATAAAACCATAAAACTCCATGGTTGCAAGGGTGAAAGTAGTACATCTCGATATTGTGATGTCTCATCACACCATACAAATTCAGCAACAATTAGGACTGTTACGTTTAGGGAATTGACATCAGGGATATTACATCTGATAGGGTACAGTACACCTGATAGGATACTTTTAATCAATGATATCTTCTGTGTGCATGTGTGTACATGTATGCACACATGTATGTAACACTCTGGGTTTGGTGTGTGATGCATGAAATATATTGTAGATTTAGTGAATGAGTTCTATGAAGAGTGCTGGCCAAGTTCCTTGACTCTGCAGTACAACATATTTCATGTACCATACAAATTTGCTGCCCTTCACATATTCCATTTATCTTTTTTAATGGTTTTGGGGGGGAGGTTACATTAAGTTCTGCTGCTACTTTCGTGGGCTACATTAATTGCTTAAGTTTCTACAGAATAGGGTATTAAGTGGTTTGCCCCGTTTTCTTGTTTTTTTCTTGGAGTAGCTCATATAATTTTCTAAACTATTTCTGGAGTAATTTTTTGTTTTGGTAATAGTAGCAGTTCATTTCATGTGTTTTAGTAATGTAGTGAGGGATATGTTAGAGTTTGCTTGCTTTATAGTTTAATTATGTATTTTAATCAATTAATATAGAAATGTGTCGGTTTTGCAAGCACTGCCGCTTTTTGAATGGCTTATTGCGGTATTTTGTTTTATTTTGTATCCTTTTAATGCGTTTCTGTATGAATTAAATTTAATTTCTATGGGTAAATTTTGGTGAGCAGTGTTTTTTTGATTTTTTTTAAGGTTATTCCATAATTTTCAATCATTAAATCACTCTTCTTTTAGACATCTGACAATAGGTCTTCAGATTACATAAGGTTTATTAAAACAGATACTAAAACAGGCATAACAGTGATTCCAGGCCATCAAAAGAGAAAGATTTTTATTCAAGAGCCAAAAAGGATGACGTGGCAACCTGTACTAAGACGACATATCTAAATTAGTATAGTGTGACAAGAAAAGTTCAGCATGGTAACTTTAAAGACTGGTTGCTCTTTATTGACCAGGATTCTTCCATATCATCTTTGAATGAAGGATGCATACCTTCATATTCCCATTGGGCCTCCTCATAGGAGGTATTTAAGGTTTCAAGTAACTCAATTCTGCTTCTAATTTACCACTCTCCCATTTATCTATCCACAGGCCTAAGAATGATTTTTCTGCAGTTACTGACTGCGTCCACATAAAAGGGTTTCTTACTCATAAGATGTTACCAGAGATTCAGAATTCTAATGAGCAATAGATATTACAAAATGTATGGAATAGCTACAGACTGCATCGAAATTATGATCCCCGAGGACACTAAAGATAGAGATTCTTCGGTGATGGTACTGCCTTAGTTCAAGAAGTATCAGTTGTGTCCCTTCCTCCTCTACAACATTTGGTAATGAATTCTTCAAACTTTGCTTCAGCAGTTCACTTCAAGTGTCTCCATTAGAGAAATATCACATTATCTTATAGGAGATGAAAGCATTTGTGATGCAATTTAATCTTTTCATGGCAGTTTTCACCTGGAGCTTCTCTAGAGCATCACAGACAATATTGCAGTAATATCATGCATTATCAGACTTGGAAGTACAAGTGCCTATTAGCTATGCAGGGAGGTAATATTTCTTTGGCACTGTCAGTCCAGCAAAACGTATTATTGTCTACAGATTGTCTTCTAGGACAGCAGACGCATCATATTCTGTCAACAGACAGATGGCAATTGGTTTCTTCAGTTTTTCAACAAATGGTGAAATTTAGAAGAATTTCAAAACGGCTCATGTACTACTCACCTGAGCATTTGACAAGTATACACATTTTCCTTTCCTTGTACTAGTAATCTAATGCATGCATTCTCATAAGTTCCAATTATTCAAAAGGACCCTTTTAAAGTCATTTTGGATAAGCGCAATCAATTCTTACAGATGGCCAAGGCATCCTTCATTCTACCTGTTTATTCAGCTTATCTCACAGCTTCTTCTGAACAGTATGTTGATGTATCAGCAGCATGGCAAAGTTCTGCATTGCACACTAATGCTTCTCAACCTGCCAGCTTGGAGTATGAACTCTCTCAGCCTTTCTGCTGGAAAATAGTTCTGGTGAACATGTGGAGTAAACTGAAGAGGCCATTCAAGAAAGACTTACCTTCACAAGTGGGAGAAATTTGTAAATTTGATTATCTTCACAGTGACTGGATCTTCTTAAATGGTCCAGTTCCAAGGTTGTTAGATTGGATGGATCCTTGTAATGGCCCAGTTACGAGGCTGTTAGATCAAGATATGAGGCTATTAGATTATTTCAGTCATATCTTTGAAACTAATCTCTCCTGTTCTTCATTGAATGCACATGCAGTTAAGAGTTTCCTCGTGCATTTAAAACACCTGGAAGGACAGTTTGCATCATCCTGAGGCAAACTTTATGCTGTAAAATTTATTTTTGTCCCATTTGAACCAGCCAAGTCTGTGGTCATAAAGCATCTTTCGTAGAAATCCCTGTTCTTGATAGTAATCCCCTCAGAGAGAAGGATTTATGAACTGGGACCATTAATGTGCAGTCCCCCAAAACAACCTTTCACAATCAGAGGGTGTCACTGAAATTGTCCATTGTGCTAAAGTTTTTTTTAGCAGTCTTTTTGAATCAGTCTATCGAACTGCCAAATTTTTATTCTAAATACCAGATTCACAGGAACCTAATATGCACACCAGAAGGAACACTTTCAGGAAGACATGTTTTTGTTTCTTTAAGAAGGGAATGAAGGGCTTGCCTTTTACAAAACAATCACTATCAAAGTGTCTTGCCCATTGCATTGCTAATCATAGTACATATAACAAAGTGTTTTGGGATCCTATATGAGCTCATTCTATAAGAGCTCTAAATAACACCTGAAGTTATCTTGTGAATGCTCCCACTCAGGATATATTAGAGTTGCAGCATGGACTACTTTTGATATTCTATAAAAAATAGATGACGGGCGTTAAACTTCATGTTTTGAAGATGTACATAGTTGTGTGCATTTGTTCTAAATTAATGGGGGCATTTTGTGTTTGTTTTTTTTTTTTGTGGGTTTTCATTAAAACAAATAGTCTTGAAAAATGTGATGTAGGTCCAAACTGAGATGAGAAGAAACAACTGTACAAAAAAATCAGCCTGCCAAGCACTAGTACTTGTACTAAAAGAAAAAGCAAGTAGTTTCCCGTTAGAAAAAAACAAATGCTTTCCACTATCTGCAAGTTTCAGGTGGTCCAGTACAAACAAATGTGTTTTTTTTTTCTTTTTTGCAATTGGGGTATTTATGAATTATCGCATTATTCTCTTTAGCTTTAATTTACTTCCCGAGACACTCGTCTGCTTATAATTTTAGAGGAAGCAGCAGCGTTTGTGCAGATATTAGGATGGCCCACATCTGATGAAGGTTATCAAATGAAAATGGAGACTAAGACGTTTATGTGTTTTGTGTTAGTGCTGGTGGTTCTGCTAAATAAATGAGTGTTCACTGAAGATTTTATCCGTGGCTTTATTGCTTCGCCTGACAGAGGTGCTAGTGTGGATTACTGGTCTTTGTGCTTTGGTACCTGGTTGCTTGCTGTTTTTGAAAATTTTAGGAGAATTAATCAGCTTTTAGCAGAGAATATTACTTCTAGATGGGGACTGGAATTGGATTTGCAATATAGTGAGGATGTATCGGGGATACAGAAGGGAAAATGTAACAAAAGAGAGTAGATTTCTGAAGAAATTTATGAAAATATTTGGTATGGAAGATGTGAATTCAGTAGTAGGAACTTTAACAGAATTTACATATTATTCCCCAAGGTACAATAACTGGGCTAGAGTAGACATAACTTATATTTCACAGGAATATGTGCATTTAATTGAAAGCTTCAGCACACATACAGTAACTATTTCTTATCAAGCACCAGTAAATGTAAGATAAAAATGCAGGGTAATGAAGTAACAATAAGACGAACTCAGCTTGATTAACTGGTCACCTCTAAAAACTCTCCCAATAGATGAAGCTGTTAACCACTTTAATAATACCTTTCTTACTATTCTCGATCATCATGCCCCCATCCGTTCTATACGAATGAAATCTAAGACAGCTCAATGGCTAACAACCAACACCAAACAACTTATCCTTAGTAAGAATAAAGCTTGGACTAAATGGAGAACCACGAAAGACTCTTTTGATCACCTTAGCTTCAAACAAAAAAGGAACAAGACTAAGCTTGCTATCAAACAAGATAAAAGGAACTATTACACCAAACTACAGCAATCCTCCCACTGCCAACCACAAAAATTTTGGAAATCAATTAACTCACTACTATCCACCCGGCAAAGTTGAAACCCCCAACCCACTAGGCTCCTGCCCCGACTCTCCCCTACAAACAGCTAACGCATTCAATAACTTCTTTACTTTAACCATACTTAAACTGGCCAACCAACAAAGCCCTGACCTCTCTTTACTAGGTAATACTAACTGCACTCCACCTCTATTTCAACTTAAACCCATACCTACTTCCTATAGTCTTAATTTACTTCAGAAACTCAAACCCTCAACCCCCTCAGCTGACAAATTGCCAGCGGAATATCTCCAGCTAGGTGCTAAAGCTATTGCCTACCCTATCTCTATTCTAATCAACAGAACCATAAAAGAAAGTACTATACCCTCACTCTGGAAAATCTCCCACATCATCCCTCTCTTCAAAGGGGGCAATTTATTTGAGTACTCGAACTACCGCCCTATAGCACTGTTATCTCCTATTGCTAAAATAATGGAGAAATGCATCCATAAACAGCTTTTAAATCACCTCCTATCTAATAACCTTCTAGCAACTTGCCAACACGGCTTTCGTCCCTACCATAGCACCACAACAGCCTTATTATCCTTCATAGACTCCATTAATATAAACCGGAATAACAGTCTTCTTTCATCTGCATTCTTTGTAGACCTGTCAAAAGCCTTTGACATGGTGAATCACCAACTCCTCCTACAGTGTTTAAAATCTCTCTCTCTCAATAATCTTGCTTTAAACTGGTTTACTTCCTATCTTCAGAATCGGAAACAAGCTGTTTTATGGAACAACAATCTTTCCGAACTTCTCCCTACCACTTTAGGAGTACCTCAGGGCTCCATCTTAGGTCCTCTTTTATTTTCCATCTTTATTAATGACCTGTATCTAGCCACCCCACTAACTACTTGCATTCAGTACTGATGACACCACCATCATCTGCTCTGCCACAACCCAAGCTGACCTCCACTCACTTACTCAAAAACTTTTACCACCATAGAACAATGGTTCTCCAATCACTGCCTTCTCTTAAACCCTAAGAAAACTAAACTTCTCCTCTTCTCACCCACACACCTGTCTCCCCCTATTAGTTTCACACTTACTTCTAACAATGGCACCCTTATCTCTCCTGACCAAACAGCCAAACTTCTAGGAGTTACTATCGACAACCTACTAAAATTTGATTTTCATATCAACTCTATCATAAAAGCAACTAACAAAAAATTAGGTTCTCTCTACAGAATCAAATCTTTCTTAACTCCTGAAGCAAGAACTACCATAGCCAGAACATATCTTATCTCTACTCTACTATATGCATTCCCCATATATACTAATCTTTCTAAACATAACATCAATAGGCTTACAACAGCCTATAACAACACTGCCAAATTTGCCACTGCCTCTCCATATAAACCACATCACTGCCTGAACCTCCTTAACCTAGGGTGGCTGGAGTTACCTCACCTAATTCAATACGATCAGCTTACAACTGCCCATAAAGCCCTTCACCACCCAGAAAAGATACCAATGCTCTCCACCCTGATAAAACCCTATAACAACCTAAAAACCCTACGCTCTTCCAATAAAATACTGATTCAAACCATACAGCAGGTGACTCTATATTTTCCAACTCAGTTGGTAAAATTTGGAATCAACTTCCTACAGACCTCTTATCCCAAACTTCTATCACACTATTTAAAACTTAGCTGAAACATTTTCTAACCAATCACTGGCTTTGCTCTTGCAATAACCCTAGCTGATCACGTACCTCCTACCTTCTCCTGCATCCTTTGCACTGTCTCCCAACTCTATTTCTCCATTTTATTTTTCATCTCTACCTAAGAAATTGACTCTCTCAACTTCAAACTAAAATTTTCTAGTAACTCTATCTTTTGCTTTTAAACTACTTAATTATTTCTGTCTCACATTTTATATACCTGTACTGAAGAAATCTGATGGTCTCGGTTTTCACCTTTTGAACTTATTGAAAAGATAGCCTAAATGCCTGTTTTAGTTGAGTCTTAAATTCCCTATGTAATTATGAATGCCTGTTTTAGTTGAATCTCAAATTACCTATGTACTTTGACCTGTACTGTAGAAATTTGATAGTCTCTGTATTCACCTTTTTGAACTTACTGAAAGGAAAGCCTATATGCCTGTTTTACTTGTGTCTTAATTCCCTATGTAATTTTAAATCCCTGTTTTAGTTGTGTCTTAAATTACCTATGTACTTTGAATGTATTTTTGTTATTATGCATTAGATAGTGGAGCTTTTCTCCTCGGGCCTCCACTGAAAATGGACATGTATCCAGTTGGACTAGCCCGGTTAACAAATGTAAAATAAAATAAATAAATAAAAATAATAAATAAAATAAAGACACTGGCATTTTCCCACCTGAATAATAGAAATTACTCGAGAGGTTTTAGGGAAGATAGAAATATCTTCTAAGTTATGCCTAGTGACTGGGATGAAATGAAAATGTAGTTTTAAAATAGAGTTGAAATAAGAGAGAAATATGTGGTTAAGTAATAGAAATTACTTAGAGGGGCTGACAAAGGTTAAAGTATTGTAGAATAAGGGGAAACTCACAGAACAAGAGGTGGAGCAAATGCAGAGTGCTAAAGAGAAAACAAGGAAGTGTCTGAATAATATGCATGAGAGTAGAAAGATTGCAGTTAATTAACTATTTTTTGATAACTCCAAAGCACAAAAACTTTTAGCACAATGATTTGGGCAACAGAACATTGAAAGGGTTGTCACCAAACTTAGGGAAACTAAAACAAGAAAAATAACCAGAGATCCTGTAGAGGTTTTAGATATATTCTGGAAATTTTATGAACATTTTGTTTTAAAGCAGAGAAATGTGAAAATCAAGAGAGAGTACAGATGGAAATAGTTATGGAAGACTTAATCATGCCAAGGTTAGAGGTAGACACGCTCAACAACTATCAGTTAAGATAGGAGGTGGTGAGATGAAAACAAGTGATGTATAAATCAATCATCAGGAAAGTCTCCAGGAACAGATGGCATTTCTGTGGAAGTTTGGAAATTAGAAGGGATAAAGTGATAAAGATCTGGAAGATTTTGTTATCAGTATTTTAAAAGAAGGGGAAGCACCAACATTTTGGAAGAAAGCTGTTGCAGCTGTGTTACCTAAAATTGGCAAAGACCCTTTAGACCCAGCTTTGTACACATCCATTTCAATTTTAAATCATTATTCTAAAGTATGTATGCCTTTACTAACTAAAAGAATGGCAAAGGTGTTACCAAAATTGATCATTTTAGATCAGTGTGGTTGTGTGGAGGAGAGGCAAATATTTGGCAACATTGATAAAATAAATAAAATCATCATTATTCTATTTGCAGTTTGTTGACCAGGAAAGTCCGTTGGGCCAAGAAGAGCTCTTTCTCAATGGAGGCGTGGGGAGAAAAGCTCCAAGTACATACATTCAGAAATATCAGCAATACGTATGGAAAGTTAGTACAGTATATTACAAAAACAAACTCAGCAATAGTTACTACATAATGCAATACAAATTAACAGAGCAATAAATTTAGATACAGTAGTAATAATGACATAATTGATATAATATAAAGTAGTACTAGACCATGAAGTGAGAGAGAACTATAAAGTGAGAATATGCATAATATATTGGGTGGCAGGCAGATGCCTACATAAGCTAGGATGTGAAAGGTGAAAAAAATAGATGTGAGCTGGGGACAGACTAGAGGAAGGATTGAAGGAGAGAGAGAGAGTGGGAGAAGGAGTGGTAGGTAGGACATTAGGAGGGATGAGAGCAAGAGCACTCCCATGTAGTTGAGAGATATGAATGGAACAAAGTCTTAAAAGAGGAAAGATTTTGTGTAATTCTAAGGTGGGGAGGAAGGGAGTTCCATTTTCGTGATAGGGAGAAAGATAAAATAAGTTGCCCTGTGGTATGTGTAGGTTTGCATACTTCAAGGAAGTTTTGGTTATTGGATCTGAGAGTTAGATCAGAAAGGTGCATAGTAAGAATGTAGGAGAGAGAGGGGCACTGGGATGGGTTGAAAATGAGTTTATGAGCAGTGGATAGTTGGATACAAGAGAGTTAATTAGGGAGTTCAAGACAATTCAGGGAGTGTAAGGAGTCACAGTGGTGGGAGGTGGACTTTGAGTTGGTAGCAAACTTGGAGATTTTATTGCAACAGGATGACAGTTTAGCATTGAGAGTGGCCTGAAGATTGGTGGGGGGGGGTCCATACATAATAGGGGGTAGAAGGTATGTGATAGGGCAGGTAAGCTTGGTTGCTGAAGTGAGGTAGTGGTTACAGCGTTACAGCATTCCAAGTTTCCGGCGTTTTTTTTTTATGTTGGTTTGAAGGTGAATGTCAATTTTCAGTTGTTGGTTAATGAGGACACCTAAAAGCTTAGTTTGGGAGACTATTTTGGTATTTTTAGAAGGCGTAAAGACCATAATTTTGGTTTTGGATGCATTAATAGCCAAGTGATTATTTAGCATCCCTATCTCAATGCTGTTGAATGCAGCTTGTGTTATCTGCATGGGTTTTGGTAGGGTTTCAGCTGACCAGATAATGGTAGAATCATCTGCGTACTGGATAATTTTGGCGTTAGGGATGCAATGACGGAAATCATAATGAAGATATTAAATAGAAGGGGGCCCAGGATAGAACCTTGGGGGACACCGGTCAATGAGTCTAGGTAGGAGGAGGTACAATTAGACAGGCTACTGTCAACCATAGAGTTATCTGGAGAACCAATTTAGAGAGAAGGAAGAGAAATTAAGATGCGAGAGCTTAGATAGTAGAAGGCTGTGGGAAATAGTATTACAGGCCTTGAATAGGTCTAAGAAAAGGGAAGATACGGTATTGCCAGAATCACAGGCACGGTTAATATTATCAAGAAAGGAAAGTAGGGCTCTGGTGGTACTATGTCCTGGTCTGAATGAATGCTGTGTTTTGGTTAGCAAGTGGTTATCAAAAAGGTGAGGTAAAAGTTGAAGGTGGAAACATTTTTCAAGAATTTTAGAGATAGGGGAGAGAATGGCTATGGGGGAGAAATTAGGGATGCCAGTGTTGTTGCCTCCTTTGTGTAAGGGAATGATAAAGGCTTTTTTCCAGAGGAGGGGAAAAATAAGTTATGTACCTACCATAACGTTCCATGTTAGTTGTCTTCTTCTCGCCTTCTTTCTTGCTGGTTGGGTTTGGAGCCGATCTTCGGCTCTGACTCGGCCATCTTCAAAAGCTCGAGAGCTGCTTACTGGCTCGAGGCCCCCCTATATCCCATGATGCCTGGCTCTAGATACCCAGATCTCGTTTGGTAAGTGTAACTGCAGACATAATAATAAAGAAATCCTATCCTAGAATGCATAAATCCTACTGGAGAGACTACTAGTCAGAAAGAAATAGCCAGAGAAGACTCAGCCAGTGAAAAATCAAGAAGAACTCTTCTCTGTCCACTAGGATAGGGGGATGGAGGGTGGGACGCAAGAAAGAAGGCGAGAAGAAGACAACTAACATGGAACGTTATGGTAGGTACATAACTTCTTTATGTTAAGTTGTCTATCTCGCCTTCATTCTTGCTGGTTAGGACAGTGTCCCTAGCACCTAAAAACCTGGGTGGCTCATCGGAAAAGACTCTTCAGAACAGTGGAACCAAAATCAGCTCTGCTCCTGGAAACCAAATCCAACTTGTAATGCGAAATGAAAGTATGTGGGTTGGCCCATGTAGTCACAGCACAAATAGATTCCATGGGCAACCTAGCCTGAAAGGCCACTGAAGTAACTAAAGCTCTGGTGGAGTGACCTTTTGGTTTAACTGGCAATTCTTTATTCCTCAGTTGATATATGAATGTGATGATAGAAGTCAACCACCTGGATAAGGTTACTTTGGAGACCGGAAGGCCTTGTTTACCTACAGCATAAGACAGGAAAAGTTGATCTGATTTTCTAATGTCCTTGGTTCTGTGCAAATAAAAGCGTAGCTGCCTGTGAACATCTAACTGATGCAACTTGGTTGGAGTGGTTAGGGAAAACCACAGGAAGGTCTATGGACCGATTCAAGTTACTCTCTGAAGAGACCTTAGGAAGGAAGGACAGATTAGTCCTAAGAGTAACCCTGTCATTGTGGAACATGAGGTATGGGGGACGGACAGAAAGAGCCTGTAGTTCCGAAACTTCTGGCTGAAGTAATAGCTACCAGGAAGAGGGTTTTCCAAGATAAGAACTTCAGCGAACAAGAAGCTGCAGGTTTGAAAGGAGGCAAAAATTAGCGAAGTTAAAATCAAATTTAAATCCCACGGTGGTGGAGGATCTCTCACTGGGGGCCTGAGCAGAGTGGTTCCTTTGAGAAAGGCTTTACACAGCTTATGGGACATGACATTGTTTTCAGACAGGCCAATGTGAAAATTTGAAATTGCCGCTAACTGGACTCTTAATTGTAGCTGAAGCAGAGCCAGCATGGAAGAGTTCTGCTAGAAATTCCAAAATGGATTGCACTGGGGCTGAAAAGGGGTCTATACTTTTTGCCTCTGCCCAGGAAGAAAAACGTTTCCACTTACTAGCGTAAGTTTTTCTGGTCATAGACTTGTGTGATGACAAAAGGATTTCTCGCACAGATGGGGAAATATCTGGGAGCCTGGCTAGAGCTGGAGAGTGTGCAGGGATTGGTGCAGCTCGCCCGACTGATGAATCAGGAGGTCTGGAACTAGGTCCAGAGTCCAAGGCTGTTTGAGAAGATAGGAGTGCGGGAATGGAAACCATATTTGTCGAGGCGAGTAAGGAGCAATGAGGATCATTTTGCAACCCGAAACGGCAGCCTTCTGAATCAATTTCGGTATGAGGGGGAAAGGAGGAAATGCATAAATAAGTCCCTGGGGCCAATCGTGGACTAGAGCGTCTCTAGGGGGATGCCCGAGGAGTGGAAGGAGAGAGAAGAAATTGCTGCACTTGCTGTTGAAGGGAGTTGCAAAAAGGTCGCAGCAAGGTTGGAGCCATCTGCGGAAGATTTGTTCCGCAACCACCTGGTTTGGAGACCACTCGTGAGGCATGAGAATTGCTCTGCTCAATCTGTCTGCTATAACGTTGGACTTCCCAGGGATGTGCGTTGCAATCAGAAACCATTGGGAAGAGATCGCCCACTGCCATAGTCTGAGTGCTTCTCGACATAGGGGGTAGGACCTGGTTCCGCCTTGCTTGTTGATGTACCACACTACGGACATATTGTCCGTTTGAACTGCAATGGTCCCGGTAGAAAGAGAGTCCTGAAGAGCCTGCAATGCTAAGAGCACGGCCCTCATCTCCAAGACATTTATGTGCAGATGATACTCGTGAGGTTGCCAGGTGCCTTGGACTGTTCTGCCCTGATAATGCCCCCCCCCCACCCCACCCGATCAGAGAGGCATCCGTGGTCACTGTAGCCACTGGAGGGGGAAGAACAAATGGTCTGCCATGGAGCACTGATGTGGAGACCATCCACCACGCAAGGTGTTTCTTGCATGCCTGAGTGATCATAACCGTGTAAGACATGGGAAGTTGCTGGAAGGACCATTGGGTGAAAAGAAGCCACTGGATAATCCTCATGTGAAAACGAGCTAGAGGAACAAGTACGATAGCTGCTGCCATGAGACCTAGCGTTTGAAGGACAAACCTGGCTTGAATCCTTTTGCATGCTAATAAAACCGTGACATGCTGACGAATCACTGAAACCCTGTCTGGTGGGAGGCTTGCTAACATGTCTTTGGTATTTAAATTTGCGCCTATAAAGGTGATAGATTGACAGGGCAGCAATGCAGAATTTTCAAAATTTATTGTGATACCCAGCCTGGAGCAAGTGTCGATGGTGCAGTCTCTGGCTTGCAGAAGGTGATGTCTGGTGGTAGCAGTGAGGAGCCAGTCGTCGAGATATGGAAACACCTGGAATCCTTCCCATCTCAGATGAGCAGTAACTACTGCCATACATTTGGTAAAAACCCTGGGGGCTGTGGTGAGACCAAAAGGCAGAGCTCTGAACTGATAATGGCTGGCTCCCAGCCAGAAGCAGAGGAATCTTCGGAAGCGTCTGTCCATTTTTATGTGGTAGTACGCATCCTGAAGATCTATGGAGCACATCCAATTGTCCTGACCCAGAAAGGGTAAAATGGACTGAAGCGTGACCATCCGGAATTTTGTTCTTTGTACAGACATGTTTAGTCTGCTGAGATCCAAAATGGGTCTCCAGTCCCCTGTCTTTTTAGGTACCAAAAAGAACCTTGAGAAATTCCGGATCCTTGTTGTTCTGCTGGGACTTACTGGCTGGCCCTTTTTCTTAGCAGTTTTGAGACTTCTTGCACTGCTTGGTCCCTTAGATTGGGTGGAACATCTGGAAGGGACTTGTATGACTTTAAGGGGGTGCGAACGAAGGGGATTCTGTAGCCTCCGGATATGACAGACTGTACCCATTTGTCTTGTATGTCTCACCAGGCTCCTGGGTACAGTGATAGTCTTCCCCCAACTGCCTCCAGAGGTGAGCAGCCGGGCAACCCTTCAGGGATGCTGGAAGGGCTTGTCAGAGAAGGATTCTCTGCTGCCCTGGTTTTGCGGGCCCCCTCTGCCACGAGGACGGCGTCTGTTATTATTCCCTCCTCTGCCCCTGAAGGGAAACTCACCACATCTGTCCGGCAAGGCTCCTTGGGATTTCCGGAACCACATCTTCCCACTCTTCTGACCCTTAGGATATGGTCTGGAGGGAGTGGAAAAACAGACTCTTACAGCAGAGAGTGTCTTGCCTTCCTGCTCACACCTGGTAAGGGTATCTTTCACCTGTGATCCAAAGAGAGAGGAACCTTCAAAGGGGGTGTTGGTGAAAGACGCTCTGAAAGGTTCCGCAAAGTTACATAGCTGCATCCATGCCTGCCTCCTTAGGGCCACGCCTGTGCCTGTGGCTCTACTCGCACCATCAGCTGCATACAAAATGAGCCGCATGGAGGAGGTTACCACAGAATTAAGAGTCGCCAGCTGGGAGGCTGCCTTAGCCTGGGCCTCCTCAGCTGATGGATCTTGGAGGGCATCTCCTAGCTCTTTCAGGAGATCCCTCTGAAGACGGGTAAAGTGGCACAGGTAACTCAGGGGCCGCATGGAAAAGGTCGCTGAAGAGAACAACCGCTTTCCATATCTGTCCATCGTCCTGGACTCCTTATTAGGGAGATGGATAGATGAAGAAGTTTTAGCCAACTCCTTCTTTGTGGCCGCTGCTACCACCATGGCATCAACGGGGACACCCTTGGTCAGGAACTGTTTGTCCTGTGGGGCAGTAATGAATTTTGCAAGTCTTCTAGAGGTCGGTTCCACTGTGTCTGGAGCCGTCCATGCCTTTCGAGCCACCACAGACATCAGTGGGTGGAAAGGCGGAGACACCCAGGAGGTGGAAGGTCGGGATCCAAACGCATCCAGGAATACAGACTCATCCTCGGAAGGGCTTAGGGTAGTCCAGTTTCCCCTCTGCCTAAGCAACTCAAGGATGTCCGAGAAGGAGATATCTTCAGAAGGGGATCTTGGGGACCCTTCCGACTCCTCTAAGTTGGTATCTGATGTAATAGACTCGGGGGAGTCAACATGCTTCCTCTTGCATTTCTTCTGGTGAGGTGGCTCCTCTGAAAGATCAGGGGAGGCCTCGGAAGAGGAGGATACATCCAAGGGGGTGTCCTGGAGCGCTAGATCCTCATGCTTAGGGTCTGGAAGAGGGGCAGAGGCTGACGCAGGCAGCCTAGGGGAGGAGCCGATGGGGTCGATCGTGAGACCGACTCAGGGGCCAGCACACTCCTCATCTTCACCTCAAAGGCATTCCTGCCCCGACGCAGAGAAGGCTCAGGCTCCGACGAAACCAAAAGCCCTCCCCCGCACCGAGGGAGACGGCTCCCAAGGCAGATGTGGGAGCCGAGCTCACCTGCACCGAAGCACCGAGAGGGAGAGCGGGGTCGGACAAGGGTCCGATGCCACTCGCCCCCTCAGAGCCGACGAGGGAGTCTCGGCACCCAGATCCCTCCAGGGAAGGTACCATGGAAGGGATCGGAGCCGACGAAGGAACCAAAAGGGATGGTATTGGCGCCGATGGTTCCATGACTCGAACCCCAACGAACTCCGGCTCCGAGCTCAAAGGAAGAGACGGAGGAGGAATATCAATAGCTGTGGATGGAGCAGACTCCTGATGAGGAGGGCTGAACAACATTTTGGCAAGGGCCTGCGACTTCAAGAGCCTACTGACCACTCTTTCCAAATCATGGTCCGAAAGTCTAGAGGACCGAGAAGAGTGGGATGATCGGTGACTACGCTCCGATTGGAGCAGGGGCAACTTTGGAGCCGAATGTATCGACTCCAAAGAAGGAGACTTGGATCTCTTTAGATTCTCAGCCGGCTCCGAAGACCGTGTCGGAGCTGACTGGGAGGGAGGGACATCGGTTCCAGCCGGAGCCAAAATTGATTGTGTGGCTTCACCCAATGACGGCTCCGAACTGGGAGCCGACGGTTTAAGTGGCCTGGAAGATTTCACCGGCTGAGACTTCGACAGTGAATCTTGGGGTTTAAGCAGACCCGTCAGAATCAATTTATTCTTGCACTCCTGCAGGACTCTTGGACTGAAGGCATGACAGATGGAGCAAGAGTCCTGCAGGTGCACAGCGCCCAGACAATAAACACAACAAGTGTGACCATCTGTCAGAGACATCTTCTGACAGCATGAGTCACACTTCTTGAATCCGGACGGTTTTGGATCCTTGGACATTCTTGGAAAAAAACCAAGAACAAGTTTTCACACAAAAAGTTATGGTAACCGATAAATATTAATACCCTACAGTTACCACAACCCACTACACGTACTACTACCACAAAGAAAAACAAACTTATCACTAACACTACAGGTTATAGAGAAAAGTTTTTTTTTTTTTTAAAGGAAATGAGATAGAAAAGAAAGGTTAACCTCCAACTCAAACGGAAAGAACCTTTCTGTGGAAAAGGGAGAGAAGGGGGGAGGGGAAACTCTAATTTAAACGAGTTTCTTAGGAAGAGAAAGCTACTTAGAGGAAAAAAACTAACTACAATAAATAAAGTCTAACTAACTACTAATTCTACACTACAATACAGTAATTTTTACAGGAAAATAACAGTAAATAACATTAATAATAAAGAAGCTTATACGACCTGAGCCAGTAGAACAATCTTGCAGTAGAAGCAGCAAACGAGATCTGGGCATCTAGCGCCAGGCATCATGGGATATAGGGGGCCTCGAGCCGGTAAGCAGCTCTCGAGCTTTTGAAGATGGCAGAGTCGGAGCCGAGGATCGGCTCCGAACCCAACCAGCAAGAATGAAGGCGAGATAGACAACTTAACATCATAGGTTTCTTGGATGGAATGATTGATTAGTATACAGATAGGTTGAGATATGCGATCAGCGGCTAGTTTAAGGAAAATGGCAGGAAGGTTGTCTGGGGCATTGGAGCATGGTTTTAGTTTTTGGAGGAGTTTTTTTTATAGTGGTGACAGGGATGGGCTTAAGGGAGAAGAGAAGGGGATGAGAAGTATTTGTGGCAGAAGTAGAAGAGTTTTGGGAAAAAAAATTGGAAGAAGTGACAGTGTCCTGAGGGAAGGATATGGTAAGTTTGGCTATTGAGTCTATGAAGAAGGAGTTAAATTTGGAGGATATGATATGATCTGTGGCACTGGGGTCAGGACAGGGATTGTCCTTCCGTCCGGGGCTGAGGAGGGCAGAGATACTATTCCAAAATTTTGGGGGGTTGGATTTATGATTGTTTTGGAGCATAGAGTAGTAGGCTTTGCAGTCAGAAGTAATTTGTTTTTTAAACTCTATTGCAAAGTTGTTTATATTCAGTAAGGAAGTTGGGGGATCTTATGTTTCTGGAGGAGTTTCCACAATTTGTCATGTGTATGCATGAGGGTTAATGTTTCTTTGGAGAGCGAAGGGGTAGTTTTGGATTTAACTCTTTTTGTTCTGGGAGGGGTGATCAGGTTAATGAAATAAGTATTAAAGTAAGTAACAGCGTTGTCAAGAGGAACAGTTTTCAGTGGGCTCCAGTTCATCTTTTTTAAGCAGTCGAAAAATGATTGTGGGTTGATGTTTTTGAGGTTGCTGGCTGTGATATAAGTATGTTGATAGTGTAGGGAGGAAGGAGTGCGATGTATGAAGGCAGGCAGGTGATCACGGAGGGCATCGGGCAAAGTACCACTATCAGAAATATTATTGGGATGAGAGACTAGTATCCAGTCCAAGATACTGCATGAAGAGTTGTCTATTTGGCCTGGTAGGTGAATTAACTAATTGCGAAAAGTTGTATAAGTTAATATTCTGGGAGATGGCGGCTGATAGATATTAACTGGATTTCTATTCAATGTCTCATAAGAGGACAGTTTCGTTAGCAATATTATTTGAGAGCCAACAGAGGATAGGTTCACAGGTTTATAGGTTTATACTAGGCTATCTGCCCTAAGGCATTTATAAGCCTAGCCCAAAGTTTTGTGGCTTACGCCACCCCTTATATGAAAAAATACTGTACCCATTAGTTTGTTGTGCCTCTGTCCAGCAGTGACACAGAGATGATTCCCGGGGTAAACCTACGATTTCCCATCCACAGGTCAAGATTTCTCTTGAACAGAGCCAGCGAGGTGCTCTGCCTCACATGGACCGGGATTTTATTCCACAGCATAGGGAGTCTCTGAGTGATAAATCTATCCCTCCAGCACGTCCTATTTATATCCGTGCTAAGGTTTAAGTCGCTTGCTCTAGTGGTTTTGGTGGATTTGGATTTTTTGAGGTGGAGCATGTCCATTAATTCCGGGTTGGACATGGCCTTGTATGTCAGGCACATGTCACCTCTGAGCAGACGGTATGCGACTGAATAGAGCTGGAGTTTCTTCAATCTGGCAGCATATGACAGATTTTGGAGTCCCTTTATCCTTTTGGTGAGGAACTTTTGGGGTCTCTCCAATTGCTGCAGATGTCGGGTGAGATACATCCCGAATGGGGCATTGTACTCGATCATTGGTCTGATAAGTGAAGAGTACAGGGGAACAATGACCTCACTAGATCAGAATGAGAATCCCTTCATGATCAGGTGGGCAATGTAGAAGGTCTTTCTAACCACTTTAGCAACGTGAGTGTCAAAAGAAAGGCCACTGTCAACCTGGGTCCCCAGGTCCCTGATAACCTCTTCTGTGCTTAGTGGATTGCCACCTGTATGGTAGCTTGGGGTTACCTTGTTTTTTCCCCGAAGGGTATGACTATACATTTTTTGGCGTTTAACTTCAGGCCATGGCTCTGGCACCAGCTATCTGTTTCCGTGAGTCCCTTCGGAAGGATATCTGTGTCCGATGCACTTTCCACTATGGCGCCCAGTTTGCAGTCGTCTGCAAACTTTGTCAGCCAAAGTCCTCCCATGTTGGCCTGTACTTCTGAGAAGTAGATGCCGAACAATAGGGGGCCAAGGACCGAGCCCTGTGGGACACCACTTGCGACCGGCTTGGAGTCTGACATAGCGCCAGCAACTCTAACCCTGTGGGTTCTGTCCTTAAGCCAGTTTGCAACCCATCTTGTGACATATGGGTTTACATTTAAGCTGGCAAATCTTTCTACAATACCCGAGTGGGGTATTGTGTCGAAAGCCTTTGCAAGGTCAAGGTAGGCTGTATGGACTGCCTTTCCCTCATCAATGGCCTTGGTGACTGTTTCGAAGAAGTCAACCAAGTTCAAAAGGCATGATCTGCCCTTGACGAAGCCAAACTGGGTCGGGTCCAATGTCTGCAAGTCCCCTATATCTTTGTTTATGAGCTCCATTACGATCCTCTCCATAGCTTTGCAGACTAGACTTGTTAAGCTTATGGGGCAGTAATTACCAGGGCCATAGAGGCACCGCCTTTGTGGAGTGGGACCACAGTTGCCGTACGCCACTCCTTGGGCACGTATCCTGTGGTAAGGCTGAGATTAAACAGCTGCCTTATGTGCGGGTTTAATTCCTCATTTAGCTCGTGTAGCACACAGCCGGGGACACCATCCGGTCCCATTGATGCTGTGTTTTTAGCTTTAGAGAGAGCAGCTTTCACCTGCGCATTTGAGATGTCTGGGAGGCTACAGTCCGCTGGGATAGTTATCTCTCCTTTAGGGGGAGGAGAGGGGGGTGAAGTTTGCACTGAACCGGTCTGCCAGTATATGTTGGCAATGTCTGTGGGTTCAGTGATTTTTGTATCATTTTGGACTAATTCTGAGCATATCTAGGAGTTTCCACCCAGGTTCCTAACATAGCTGAAAAAGGCCTTATGATTGTCCTTTGAATCCATGGCAATTTTTCTCTCAAAATTGGCCTTAGTTGATTTTATGAGTGCTCGTATTTTTTTACTAATAATGATCAGGGGTGACTTCCCTTTTATGGATTTTGTTCTATCATGTAATAGCTTTCTCCTCTTATTGTAAAGTTTGTTAATGGCTGGGGTCCACCAGACTGGACGTTTGCCCTTTGTGGAAAGAGTCTTGGTTTTATTTGGGATTGCCTGATCCATGCAGTCCTGGAGGTGTTCATAGAAGGCATTTGTAAGGGCTTCCGCAGCTTGGGTTGTGGTTTCCACTGGCTCAGGGACCTTGAAGGATACCACACCAGTCTTGAGTAGTGTGAAGTTTGCTTTAGAGAAGTTCTTCACTGTGGTCTTTTGTTTGGGGTGGGGCGGGATGTGGATTTCCAGTGAGATTAGTTTATGATCAGATCTCACCAATGAGGGATATACTTCGTGTGGAGCATTTTGTCCCCATGTTTGTGATAATGAGATCTAGTATATTTTCTCCTCTCGTGGGAACAGTGACTAGCTGTTCCATGGCATTTGAATTTATGAACTCCAGGAACCGTTGGGCTAGAAAGTTAGGGCTTGAGTAATGTTCCCAGTCTATATTCGGGTAGTTGAAGTCACCCAATATGATGGTGTTTGGAGATGCATTTATACCCTCCAGTGTCTTCAGGAAGGCTGTGTGGGGTTCCTGAGTTTGAGAGGGTGGCCTGTAGCATGCTACAATTTGTAGAGCAGTTTTGCCTATGGTTAGTTGCACCTGGATGGTTTCCGAGCTTATGCGTTGCCACCAACCTGGAGGTGTGGGTATCCTTTATGAATATGGATACACCCACTCCTTTTGTGGTGTGGTCCGGGTTTTGGGGCGGGAACGCATGATATGAGGTAAAACCTAATAGTGCCGGGGTGCTCTCAGGAGCCTTGAACCAGGTTTCAGTTACAGCACAGACATCGATGTTCTCCATACTGAGAAGGGCCTCGAGTGTGTGCATTTTGAGATTTAGACTTCTGGCATTGAGCAGCATTACCCTCAGTTTCTTCCCATTTTTGTTTTCTAGGGTGGTAGGTTTAGACTTTGAGCCTTGCCTAAAAAAGGCACTATGGGGGCGGCAAGAGCCTTAGCCAATATCCGGAATCCCAGGGGTGACAGGTGCAAGCCTGTCCTCAAGAATGGGGATGTTGTTACCAGGTGCAATATATAGAGAAGCAATAGCTATGCTTTTATGGTTGCTGATTTTTAGAAGGGCTGGGTTTACTTCAGCTGTACCAAATTTAGGTATACGGCTGGTATAGGGAGCGACTCTCCGAGAGGAGGAATAAGGTATAGCTACTCCACCTCCTTTCTTTTGAGGTCCGTCATTTCTTATGGTTCTGTAGTTGGATGGGGTGATTTCTGAGTCTTTTAGATGTGGTTTTAGCCATGTTTTGGAGACTGATACTGTGTCAAGGTTGTTATGAGAAAGCCAAGCGTGAAAGATGGGTAGATTGTTACATAGGCTTTGGGCGTTAATAGTGTTGAAGACAAGAGGTTTTTGAGGAGAGGATGCAGGGAATGGAATTGGGTAATGTTTCTGAATGTTGGCAGGTCCAGGGTTGGGGTGAATGTCACCTGAAAGAAGGAGAGAGATAATCTTGAGGAGATGGGTTATAAGTTTAGATGCATTACTAGAGCTGTGTTGTGATAGAAGCAAGTGTATAGGACAGGGATTGTGAGGGCTGGGATATTTGTATGTGGAGGTGAACAGCTTTAGGTGAAAGAGGAGAGAGTTGTTAGTTTGACAGAGGTGGGGTGAGATGTGGGAAGTGTAGGAGGGTTCATTTTTGTAGTGTATAAAAGTTGTGTGGAAGGGTGAGAAGGAGGAGAAGTCAGGGAGATGGGGAAGGTGGATTAGGAAAAAGAAGGAGAGGGAAAGGAGTGGGAAAATTGCAGGTATGGTGTGCATGTTTGCTGTTGTGTAGAATAGATGTGAGGTGTGATAAAAGAGGGGCCAGTTTTAGGTATTTTTTTGTGTTGTAGAGAGGATAAGTATATCAGATAAGGGGAGGGAGCTTGGTAGTTGAGATGCAGAGAATGAACAAGTGAGAGGAAGGAGGGCTGAATAATAGAGATGTGGGAGGTGCGTGGTATGATAGGCTGAAAATGGTGTGAGAACAGTGATGGGAGGTAGTGGGGTTGTGGGTGGAGTGTGATAGAGTTAGAGTGGAGTGGGAGTGGTGGAGTGGGTATAAATCTGGAAGTAGTGGGGGCCAAATGGGGGCAGGGTAGGAGAGCAGAGTGGGCAAACAGAGCGGGTAGAGACAAACAGTAGGAATGTAGTTGATGAAAATCTCAACAAAAAGCTATCTGTGAAAAGCAGGCATAGTTAGGAAGACGGGGATGCAGGTATAAGCTTAAGGTAAGTATAACGCAAGGGTTATGGTTGGGCTGGGAGTTATTGGGTTGTGGTCAAGAGAGAAAAAAATACACTTCAGGAGAGATTAAGATGCTGACAGAATAAAAGCATTAAGAAAAAAGTAAAGTTGTGTACACTTACCATAAATGTAGATGTTCGAGTGTGTTCACTGTTGCAGTCATTACAACTGGGTAATCTGCTGGCAGGCTGCCCTCAGTCGGCCTGAATTCCAAAGTCTTGGGTCCTGCATCGGTTGCTGTCTCCTCTTCCATGACATCAGGTCATCAGGGGGTATAAAACATGCAGCCAACGCCATTTTCTTTCGTTTTTATTGCCCCCGATGTCAGGTGCCCCCAAAAAGGTAGCAATATAGAAAGATAAACTGTAGAATGACAGGGGGATGGCAGGAGGGTAACCTGGACTGCAAAAGTGAATACACTCTAACATCTACATTTATGGTAAGTGTACATAACTGTACTATGTTCTTCGTGTTTCACTGTTGCAGTTATTGCATTTGGGTAGAATCCCAAAGCTATGGTTGGGAGGCTGGAGCTAAACAGCATTAGGTGCGGCTAAAAGGCCCTGCAGCACTGCAGTGGCAAAGCCTGCCCTGGACTTAGAGTAAAGAGGCAAATGGCAATGCTTTGTAAAGGTGTGAACAGAACTCCAAGTAGCAGCCTCTAGAATGTCTTTGGTTGGTACTCCTCTGAGAAAGGCTGCCGAAGTAGCTGCAGCTGTGGTGGAATGAGACCTAATGCCCTTGGGCACAGGTTTACCATGGTGTAAGCAGCAGAAATGGATGCAGTGGCTTATCCACTTTGAAATTGTCTGCTTTGAGATAGCCTTTCCTTCTGATCCTGCAGCATACGACACTAGTAATTGCTCAGTTTTTCTTAGAGCTTTTGTCCTGCTCAAGTAGAATCTTAGCTGTCTGTGTACGTCCAAGGAATGCAGAATTCTCTCCCCTTTGTTCTGCGGATTTGGATAAAAAGTTGGCAGATGAATTGTTTGGTTAAGAGCCACACTGGAAACCACATTAGGCATAAAAGTAGGATTTGTCCAGAGAGACACCCTGCCTGGGTAAAATATGATAAAAGGCTCTACAGCCATGAGGGCCTGAAGCTCTGAAACTCTTCTTGCTGAAGTGATTGCTAGTAGCAGAGCGGTCTTCCATGATAAGAACTTTATATCAGCGGTAGCGGCTGGTTCAAATGGAGGCAGGGTGAGCTTTTCCAACACATAATTGAGGTTCCATGCAGGTAATGGTGATCTTCTAGGAGACCTTAGTTTTTTGGCTCCTCTAAGATACTGCTTTAGTAAAGGATGAGAAAAGATTGGTGGGTCTGTATTGTAATGAGCCGAAATGGCAGAAGCATGGATTTTGATTGATGAGAAAGATATGGCCTTTGTCAAGCATCTCAGTTAAGTATTGTAATATCTGAGGAATATGTGGTTCTGCTGTATCAGCTCCTTGTGCTTGATTCCAAGCACAGAATCAGTTCCATTTGTCAGCATAAGATTTTCTAGTACTAGGCCTTCTGGCTTCCAAAATGACATCCATCACAGCTTTACTGAGAGGCGTCGTTCGTATGATTACATGATTAGCCATGCTGCCAGGTTCAGAGTCTGTAGTTGATTGTGCAGGATCTGATTGTTTTGCTGGGACAGTAGCTGTGGTATTTGAGACAAGGTCCAAGCTGGGTATTGAGACAAGTTCCTTAGGATTGGGTACCAGTATTGGCAGGGCCAGTCCGGGGCAATTAATATCATCTTTAGCTTCTCTTGTCTGACTTTTAGGAGGACCTTGGGTAGAAGAGGCAGAGGAGGGAAGGCGTAAACTAATAGGTTTTTCCAACTGAAGGATAGGGCGTCCACTTTCCATGCTTGTCTGTGATAAGTCCTTGTGCAGAATCTTTTCAATTGATAATTTTGATGAGAGGCAAATAGATCTATGTCTGGGCTCCCCCATTTCTCTGTTATCATGCTGAATACTTGTGGATTTAGTTTCCACTCGTGAGGATCCATAAGGTTTCTGCTTAAATCGTCTGCCAGAGAGTTCTGTTTTCCTGGCAGGAATTGAGCTTGAAGATTTATTTGGTAGGTCAAAGCTGTGTCCCACAGTGCCATGGCTAATCTGCAAAGGGGGTATGAGTGTGTGCCCCCTTGCTTGTTTATATACCACATAACTGTGGTGTTGTCCATCTTTATCAGTAGTTGTCCTGGATGACGCAAGTCCTTGAAGGCTGTTAGGGCATTTTGCACAGCTAGCATCTCTTTCTGATTGATATGTAGATGCATTAGATTTGGTACCCATATGCCCTGAATGCATCTTCCTGCCATGTGGGCCCCCCCAGACATAATCTGATGCATCTGTTGTTAAGGTTTGGCTGGCAGGGGGTAGAGTGAAGGGCCGTCCCCTGTTTTGGTGACAGGCCTTTGCCCACCATAGAAACTCCTGTTGCAGGCAGGGGATGAGAGGAATCATTGTTTCCAGACTGTGTGAATGTTGATGCCATAAACTTTTTAGGTACCACTGAAGTTTCCTCATATGCAGTCTTGCATATGGAATTAGTAGGATGCAGGATGCCATGAAGCCCAGAGCCTGCAGAATTCGTCTTGGAGAAGACTGGGTTTTTGTTGCCATCAGTTTGAAGTAAGTAGTCAGTTGCCTTTGTCTGGCGTGAGGTAAGCCATCTGGGCAGTTGTATGCAAGCTTGCACCCAGGAATGTTAACTTTTGAGAGGGTACCAGTTGTGATTTCTTTTCATTTATTGTGTACCCTAGGCATGTTAGAAGCCTTTTCACAAACGCCAGGTGTCGCAGAAGAGTGACCTTGTTCTCTGCTTGAATGAGACAGTCGTCCAAGTAAGGATATATTTAAATACTTCTTTGTCTGCAAAACGCAATTACTGATGCCAGGCACTTTGTAAAGACCCTAAGTGCAGTAGATAAGCCAAAGGGCAGTGCAGAGAATTGTAATGCATTAAGCCAGCCTTGAATCTGATCTTCTGCACGACTGTCTTATTGGGACATGCAGGAATGCCTCTTAAGTCTAAAGTCACCAGCCAAGCATTCTTGCCCAGCATTGGCAGACGCTGTTGCAAAGTGAGCATTTTGAATTTTGGAATGTCCAGGTATGTGTTCAGAATCGATAAATCCAGTATTGGCCGCCAGGCCTTGTCCTTTCTGGGTACCAAGAACAGTCTTGAGTAAAAACCTTGTCCTTTTTCCTTTTCTGGTACTGTCTGAATGGCACCCATATCCATGAGGGACGTAACCTGTTTCTGTGCCTCTGCCCATTGTTTTTTTGGCAGGTCTGGCCAATCATTTGTCATTGGCAGAGTGCGGAAATGGAATCTGTATCCCTGTGATACGATGTTCAGTACCCACTTGTCCTGGGTTATTAACTGTCAATTTTGAGCAAAAAGTGCTAATTTTCCCCCTATGGGTGCTGCCAATAGATAACTGCTTGGTGTAGGCAGAGGGAAGTCATTATGATTGCTTTCTGTAGGTTTGCGTTTTATCTCAGAGATTTGGAGGTGGATGCGCCCCATTGCTTTGACCTGTATGAGTCTTGAGCCTGGTACCTGGAACCCTTAGGGCGTCTGGATTTGCCCCTTTGAGCTCTGTCTGACACAGGAAAGGACCAATTTTTTGTCGGCCCTGAATATAGTTGGCTGCACCTGTAAGAAATCTTTAACAGTTTGCATAGACTTAGCTTTGTCTTCTATTTTCTTTAAAACCTCTTCTGCCTTAATACCAAACAGAGAATCATGCTGTAAAGGTGCATCTAGCAATTTAGCTTTAACATGATCAGGCAAATTTTGTTCCTTTAACCAGGCATGCCTCTTAATCACAAATCCAGTAACTGCGGCCCTACAGGAGGCCTCTTAAGAATCAAAACCACATTGCAAAGTATGCTTTCCAACTTGTTCAGCTGCATGCAATAATTCCTGCAATTCCTTATTTTCTGCACATTCTGAAATCAACATAATTTTCTGTTTCAGCAATCCCATAACATGTTGTTGGTACTTAAGCATATGAAATTGACAGTTTAAGGCCCTGATTGCCAAGGTTGCAGATGTATAAACCTTTTTCCCCCACCTGTCCAGCGCCCTTGAATCTCTGTCGGAGGGGGTAGGGTTTTTTGCTGTTGAGGCCTTAACTCCCTTTGGACCCTGTGAAATAGTTTCAGGATCAGCAGCAGGGTTTCTAAATAAAACTTTATGAGAGTCAGGGACCCTGTAGTATCCGTCAGGCTTACTGGGAGCCAGAGGTAAAGAGTCAGGGGTCAGGCTTGACTCCGAAAAAACATCATCCACAAATGTCTAACACAGGGGGAATGGCTAAAGGCTTGTGCTGAGGGAGAAGGAGGAAATCCCTGAGCCTCTTTTTTGATTCTGAGAAGTCTTGACTCTCCCAGTGAAAATACTCCCTCAAAGTATGCAAGGTTTCTCCAAATGAATAATCCTCAGGAGGAGATGCAGATGGAATAGACTCCTCAGCATCAGACTCCTCATAAGGAGGTAAAGATAATTCCTGATCAGAAGAGGAATCACAAGAAATAGAAACCTGATCTGAAGATTCATAGTCAGTGTCTTGCCTTGGCCTCTTATCTGGAGGGGGATGGGTACCCCTGATCAAGGTAATAAGGTCTTCAGCCATTTTGATCATCTGTTTTTTAGGCATAGAGGCCTGTGCATGTGGCTCAGGCGCCAGTTTTTTAGTCTTAGAAGGTGTCTTTGCCTTTGGTTTTGCAGCTTTCGTCTGATGTAAAAAGTTTGAGGTCTGAATACACCCTCAGAAGCCGGTGCCTGCTCAGCGGCTCCGGACCCATCCGAGGGAGATACATTCGCCGGTCCAATACCTTGGGTATCTTGCGGCATGTCGGGCTCCACGTGGGTGTCGGTAGAGGCCTGCGACTCGAAGGTAGCGGGTATCAGGGGCTGTGAAAGCGCCTCACTGAGTACCGGTGAACCGGTGACTGGCTTAGGAGAAGCTTTGTTGTCGGTTTTGGATCTCGACTGCCTTTCTCTGTCCTTTTCTTTGCGTTTTTTATGTACTCCGGTAGTCGGATTGCTATCAGACGACATCTCTGGGTAGTTAAACCTGTTTCCAAAATACTTCGATGCAAACATATACCGACGCTTAATAGTGCGTTGGTTAAATCTAGTACAAAACCAACAGCCAGGCACGTTGTGATCAGGGCCTAGGCAAGGAATACAGTATAAATGGAAATCCTTACGAGGTATTTGCTTCCCACAAGTAATACAATTATTAACTTTTTCTGACATCGGTAAAAAGCAAGAAAAAAAGTTTCCCCAACGGGGTACTTAGCTTTATTGAAGACTTCTGTTCTGAAACTCAAACGTGAATATTTCAGTAGTCGGCCGACCGGCACTTGCGAAGTGCTTCTGCTTCGGGCACCGCGCGGCAAGAAAGACTAAAGAAAATGGCGTTGGCCACATGTTTTATACCCCTGACGACCTGACATCATGGAAGAGGAGACAGCAACCAATGCAGGACCCAAGACTTTGGAATTCAGGCCGACTGAGGGCAACCTGCCAGCAGATTACTGACTGCAACAGTGAAACACGAAGAACATCAGGGAACGGGGCAGAAAGTGATAAAGATCTGTAGATTATGATCTAGAGGGAAGCAGAATGTAAGAAAATGCCTCTGTTGTTGGTGGGTCTAGATGCAGAGAAAGCATTTTACAGAGTAAGCTGTGATTTTATAAGTAGGGCATTTGAAGCATTTGCATCTCCTGATACAATAAAACAGTTAATTAGAAGGCTATATGAAGGATCAGAGGCAAGAATTAAAGTGAGAGGGTTCCCCTCAAAAAGGCTGTTAAAACAGAGGAAGCAGGCAAGGGTGTCCTTTTCCCCCTTTGTTATTTGCTTTATATTTAGAGCTATTGGCAAAGAAAATAAGGGACTCGGAAATACAAGGATATAATTGGTATGATAATCAGGAAAATTTGGCTTTATTTGGAGATGATATTACTTTGTACCTGATAAATCCAGAAATGGACATCTCAGTTTCAAGTCTTTTCAAGATACAAAATTAATGAAGATAAAACAAAGACTATAGTCATAAATTATATACCCACACTCAAACTGGTTCAGCAATACCCATATTTATGGGGACACTATAAGATGAAGTATTTAGGAGTATGGATTAAAAAGGCTTCTGTAATGGCAGCTATGGATATGTGGGAAGTGACCAAACAAAAGATAATATAAAAATTGAGAAACTGGAAACTTTTATTTGTGGATATGGATAGTAGGATACAAGCAGTGAAAGTGTTTTAGTTTCTTTAGTCTTGTATACTGATCAGGCATATTTTTATCAACCTGAGGAAAAGTGGACAATAACTAACGGAATTAAATAAATTTATCTGAGTGCAAAGAGGGCAAGTGGTAAGTGGGTTAAGTTTATCCTTCCAATAGAAATATTTTAGAGCTATACCCACCTACTGGAAAGATTTAAAGTTAACACTACACCATGCATGATAACCACCTTAATATATGTGCTTTCCTTTTTCAGATGAAATCTTTAACTATTTCTTTCTCAGCTACTTGCTTCCAACCTTTGCTGTGTGTATGCGAGAAAAACATGTACCTGTGTATACATATCGTTAAACAAATCTCAGTTTTGTGATAACTCACTGTAATAATTTCACTGTATTTACACTTGTTTTTGTACATTTGTAGCTTTCCTCGCCGGGCCTCCACTGTAAATGGACCTGTATCCAGTCGGACTTTCCCGCTTAACAAATATAAAATAAATAAAATAAAAAAAATAAATAAATAAATTGAGACCATAACATCGAAAATTCAAAACACTGAAAACCCAAAACATTGAAAACTCAGTACATTGAAAGTGTGCTTCATAACATTGAAAACTACACTGCACAAGTAAACAAGATCCCCTCCACCTACACCACCACCTAACTAACAAACACACTTTCTACTACGTTTCTGCACCCCCCCCATGTGGGGGGCACTGCCCCCCACCCCAAAAATTAAATATACCAACTCCAAGATCGCACTACAATGGAAAATTAACTTCCTAACCTCAGTGTCCCCCTACATCACCCCATGTAGGGGGCTCTGCCCCCCACCCTCGTAAATTAAATATACCAACTCCAAGATTGCACTATAGTGGCAAAAGTTAATTTACTAACCTCAGTGTATGGTGAGGTTAGTAAATTAAGTTTTTTCCACTGTAGTGCAATCTTTGAGTTGGTATATTTGATTTGCGGGGGTGGGGGGCAGAACCCCCCCACATGGGGGTGCAGGGTGGCTTGCTCCCACCTGCAGAAATGTAGTAGAAAGTATGTTTGTTAGGTGGTGGTGTAGGTGGAGGGCATGTTATTTACATGTACACTGTAGTTTTCAATTGTATGAAGGATACTGGGAGCAAATATCTCTAACAGGAAAAGTAATGCAGTGGGATGAGGCCAAGAAGACATTTTGATTGTGGGCTAGAGACTGCTTTCCCTATCAGGGCTTGATCTCAGAGTACAGGCAAAGTGAAATGGTAAGGGGATTTTAAGTGAAAGATGCTATGGCAGAGTTTTTGGTTGAATCTAGAACAGAAGCAGCTGTGAAAAAAGGGATAACTACTGGGGCATATAAAATATTGCTTGATAACTATAAGAATCAATCAGAGGAGGTTAGAAAAGATTGGGAAGAGAGACTGGAAGAGAAATTTACAAGAAAACAATGGAAAGACAGCTATATGAGTCCGGAGTATGCAACAAAGTCCGGAAGGTTTACAATCATTGCTTGAAAGTGGTTGCATGGAGGATTGCATGGGTATTTTTATACCCCAAGAAGACTTCAAAGAAATTTTCCTCAGGAAAATACCAAATGTTGGAGGTTTTAAGGAAAAGAAAGATAACTGGCAACATATGTTTCGGGAGTGTAATGAGTTGACAGATTTTTAAAAATTCCCTACAGAGAACTCTGTCCAAAATATCGGGTGATTTGTCTGAGCTAGGATACAAGATATGAATTGCCTAGACATAGTAAGACCTTATTAAGTTTAATTCTGTTGGTTGCCAAAAAAGCAATACTAGCAAATGGAAATCAAAGACTACACCAACTGCATTTGAGATACTGAATATTATAAAAAAGACACAGAAGAACTGAAAGAGATCTTTAGAAAAGGGAGAGAGCAAATTACATAGAAGTAAATGGAAACTGTGTGAACAATACATGCATAATGATGTTCAGGAGGAGGAAGAAGGAGGTTTAAAGGACAGCAAGAATTCAGCAATTTTTTGTAATGCTGGACTGATGACAGTAGCAAAGAATATATATGTGATGTAGAATGTATTTAAATGGAAAAAGGTTAAACTGTTTTCTTTTCTGTTTATGTATGTTTGTGTATGTCTTAAGTGATAACTTAGTAAAGATGTTTAAAAAAACAGTAAATGGGATCCTTTTAACTGTCCACCTCCTGAGGTAGCCTAGCACCAGCTAGGAGTCTAGCTATATATATCAGTTTATCCTGCTCAGAGTACAATAGCTGGCCAGCTTCCAAAACCTCAAGGGCATCTTCTCCATGCCCAAACCATTATTCAGCTCAAGCTGAGCTAAAGTGAATGATTTGGATGCAAAGCCCTTCAGAGCTCTCCTGCCATTAAACAGCTCTCCTCTTGTGAACTTTTGAGGATTGGCAGTTGCCTTCAGATAAAAAAAAAACTTCACATTTTAATTATATGACAAAAAGTTAACTTTTTCTGAAAAATGTACTTAGTTTTAAGCTAGGTTAAAGTGTTTTAACTGACTGCTATGTGTCTTTTAGTAACTTTTAATCAGGAGTGTTACTGTTTTACTTTTGTGGGAAAAAGTTATTAAAATTTATGGAAAACTACTTTTTCCTTGGTAAAAGTTGTGCGACTTTACTTTTGGAGGCTGAGCTAAGTGTTTAAAATTGCCTTTCCCTTTTTTTTTTGTGGGAAAAGTGACATTTTTCTACTTACCTATTTTACTGACCACTGTTGTCAGGCCTGCCAGGGAATCAGGCATATTTTTTGGTTTCACAGATGGCTAACTTACCACCTCCTTGGTTCTTCCTGTGTCAGAAAGAATAAAATTAGCCTTTTCCACCACAGCAGGCTGCCATATTGCCTAATCTACAGATGGGTGACTGCTTTGACCATTTCTGGTTCCTCAGACCATTCATCTCTTTCCTTGGCTCTGTCTGGCATAGCCACTACAGCCACAGTGGACTGAGGATTAGACATGCCCTCTGAAACGGTTGGAGTGCATCTGGCAAGTTACGGACAGCCACTCTTAATGGTCCTGAGAGAAGGAGCAGGGAATATGTCTCTGCCTAGCCAGACTGTAGTGCCTATCCTTAGGGAGGTATTTCCTGGCAAAAGTGGGTCTGCTTCTTCAGAAACTCCAGCCAAAAAGAAGCAAAAACTTAAGACATATTTTTCCGCCTTTTCAATTACTTTAGGCAGCAGTGATTTATTGGGCTTAGCTTAGGTTTATTTCAGGATTTGACCCTTACAGTTCTGCTGTTTCCAGAGAGAGAAAATGGGATTCTTCATTTACTGAAGAGGTTCAAATATTTGAGCCACAAAGTAATTGTAAAGGGATAATTTCTACATGTGAGAGTGTTCAATCTCGCCGTTTGTTCTTACACATGGGTTCGGAGCCGATCCTCGGCTCCGTGTCGGCCGCTTGCAAGCTCTGCATCGAGAAGAAGCTCGAGATCACCTAATACCCACAATCCCTCTCTGCCTTTACCTCAGATCTAGTTTGCCGCTGCAGCGTTCGCATCACTGGGTCAAGCTCGAGCACCTAAGATAAGATTAAGAATTTATTCTTGTATTTTTCTTGGTACTTTTATTATAAAAAGTTGTTTAGTGATATATTGTGTGTGTGTGGTAAGTTTGAGGGATACTCGGTTCCGTTAAGTTTATTAAAACTTATTTAGAGTTTTCCTCGGGGCCTACCACCCCTTACTTGATTTGACAACCGGATTGACTAACCTTACTGGATTCGACAATTTCACCGGACTTGACTACTTTACTGGATTTGACCTTTCATTTTTTATTAGTGACATGTCTGAAAAGGCTAAATCGGGGTTTAAGCGTTGCCAATGTGGGCAAAAGAAGTCAGTAACTGACAATCATAGTTCCTGCGTCTACTGTCTTGGCCCTCTCCATCTGCAAGAAGACTGCTCTATTTGTCATTCTTTCAGTGGGAGGGTCATGACAGATAGGCGCAGGAAACTAATGGATAGAGGTTTGTTAAAACCTTCCTTTCAAGAGGCTCTGGATGCTTCTGACCAGGCATCCAAATCCTCGAAGGAATCGAAGACGTCGGAGCCCAAGTCATCGGCTCCGAGCTCTTCAGCTAAAGTTAGATCACCGGTTCCACAGACTTCGGGGCCGAGTGTTCAACTGTTGTCAGTTTCCGAGCCTCGAGTCTTGGAACTGGTGATGGAGCTCCCTCCCCAGACACTGTTGAGGTCGGCTCCGTCTTCGATTCCTTCAACCCGTTCTTCTAGGCCCCTCTCCGACACCGATGTTGACCGTGTGGTGCGGAAATTATTGGAGCATACGGCCTTATCCAAACTTATCTCGGTTTCCACCCAATTGGTGTCGAAACTTGAAGGCCTTCCATTATCTCCATCCATTCCTCCTCCGAGACCTGTCCAGTCTTTGGAGCCGGAAGAGGTTGATCTACTGATTGTGGAGCCCTCGGTGCCAGAACCGTCCTTTTCTCGGTCGGCTCCGTTCACCTCGACTCCGTCGGATCCGGTACCGGAGTCTCTGAGCCGAAGATCCATCCTTGGTTCCGGGGCCGAGAGTCGAACCGATGTTTCGGTTCCAACTCTTCCTCTCGGGGCCTCGGCTCGGATCGATTCGGCTCCGTACTCGGGGTCGGTGCCTTCGGTGCCTGTTTCGGGGATTCTTCCCATTTCTTCGGAACCGGGAGATACCTCGACTCGGGACCCGGGGGCCTTCGATCTCATGAGGAAGGTGTTGTCTACCCAGACAACCACATCAGTAGAAGCAGCCTCTCCTCCCCATAAAGGACCGTTATCTTCCTCTGCACCAACGGCCACATCCAAGCGTCGAGCACCGGTGTCTCAGCCACCCCTGGAGGGTGCCCCCTCTTCCTCGGAGGCTTCTTCGGATGCCCCCCCCGAAGAAGTTCCTAGGAAAAGATTGTGTAAGAGGAGACACTTAGATTCTCCACAAGAATCTTTGACATCCGATACTGACTTGGATGAGTCAGAAGGGTCCCCAAAGTCACCTTCAGAAGATGTCTCCTTTTCTGACATCTTGGAGATCCTAAAGCAGAGAGGTGATTGGCAGTCCCTTCCCCCTTCTGAGGATGAGTCAGTCTTGCTGAAGGCATTCGGTGCTCGCCCTTCCTTCTCCTGGGTCACTCCGCCCTTCGATGAGTTAATGGAGCTGATTGCTCGAAGGGCGTGGGAGACACCTGACACGGTGGAACCAGTCCCTAGGAAGCCTAATAAGTACATCACTGCACCCCAAGACAAGGCTTACCTCACTAAGGGAGTTCCAGTAGACGCCATGGTGGTGGCAGCGGCCACGAAAAAGGAGATGTCGGAATCTTCCTCATCTGTCCATCCGCCTAACAAAGATTCCAGGACTATGGACAGATACGGGAAGCGCATTTTTAGTTCAGCGGCCTTTTCTATGCGATCCCTGAACTATTTGACCCATTTTACACGTCTACAGAGGGATCTAATCAAAGAGCTGGGAGATACCCTCCAGGGTACTACAGATGCTGCTGTCTCAGAGAAAGTTACAGCACATCTCAATACCCTTACATCCATTGTTAACTCATCCATGAGGCTGATATCATACGCAGCCGAAGGATCGAGTAGGGCAGCAGCTTCAGCGATTGCTCTTCGCAGACAATCCTGGATGCGCTTATGTTTATTTACGGAAGCCTTCAAGTCTTCCTTTACTAACGCCCCATTTGATGGTGCCACTCTCTTTGGCCCCAAAGTAAAGGAGACCCTTACCCGGTGTGAACAGGAGGGAAAGACTCTGTCTGCTGTTGGAGTCCGTTTTTCCACCCCATCCAGACCGTACCCCAAAGGGCAACGCGGTGGAAAAATGTGGTTTCGAAAACTCCAAGGATCTTTCCCAGGCACACAGGGTGATGCCCCCTCTAGAGGCAGAGGAGGGGGCAGAGGTGGAAGACACCGCCCTGGCGGCAGAGGGGGTCCGCAAAACCAAGGTGACAGGGATACACCCCCTGGAAAACCCTTCCAGCACTCCTGAGAGGAGGCCCGACTGTCCTGCTCTGGAGGCAGTCGGGGGTCGCTTAGCTTTATACCCTCAGGCCTGGCAAAATCTCACTACAGACAACTGGGTAAAAAGCGTGGTTACCAGAGGTTACAAAATACCCTATCCACTCCCATTCCAAAGAAAAGACTCCCAGATGTGCCGCCCCATCTGCGAGACCCAGCAGCTATAGAAATTTCAAAGCTGCTAGAAAAAAGAGTCATCCAACCAGTCCCAGCGGACCAAATAGGATTCGGAACTTACTCAAGGTTCTTTTTAGTTCCAAAGAAGACAGGGGACTGGAGGCCGATTCTGGACCTAAGCAACCTCAACACCTTTGTCAAGAAAGAAAAGTTCCAAATGGTCACGCTTCAATCGATCCTTCCATTCTTACAGAAGGACGACTGGATGTGCTCAATAGATCTGAAGGACGATACTACCACATCAAAATGGCCAGAGCGTCCAGGGATCATTTGCGCTTCGGCTGGGAGCCAGTCACTATCAGTTTCGAGCCCTGCCCTTTGGTCTGACCTCAGCCCCCAGGGTTTTCAACAAATGCATGGCAGTGGTAGCGTCTCATCTGAGACGCCTAGGATTCCAAGTGTTTCCGTATCTGGTCGACTGGCTCCTTTCTGCCACCACCCGGCCAACTGATACAGGCCAGGGATTACACTCTACAACTTTGTGTTCTCCTCGGAATTTCCGTAAATTTCGAAAAATCTTTACTGCAGCCATCACAGCATATCTTATTCATAGGAGCGGAATTAGATACGCATCATTTAATTCTAAGGCTCCCTCCAGAAAGGATAGTCTCACTACAAAGCCACATTTCTCTCCTTCTGTCATCCAAAAAATCCCCAGCAAAGCTGGTTCTGAAGGTCTTGGGTCTCATGGCAGCTTCTCTCATTGTGATACCATTGGGAAGACTGCACATGAGAGTTCTACAATGGCTACTGTTTGCACAATGGTCGTTCCAACAGCTACCTCTGACATACGAAATTCTGATTACAAACACATGCAAATCACACCTAACCTGGTGGCTTCAGACTTGCAACCTTTCCAGCGGAAGACCATTTGTGCTACCCACGCCGACAGCGACGATAACCACGGACGCTTCCCTGATAGGGTGGGGGGGCATTTTCAGGGACAGACAGTCCAAGGCGAATGGACCAATTTGGAGTACAATCTGCACATCAATGTTCTGGAGTCGAGGGCAGTGTTTTTAGCGTTGCAACACTTTGCTCCCCTTCTTCCTCTAGGGACTATTGCAGTTCAGACAGACAACATGTCTGTAGTCTGGTACATAAACAAGCAAGGGGGGAACCAGGTCTTATCAGCTATGCAGAGAGGCCATGAGAATTTGGCAATGGGCGGAGTCCACGGGTCGCTTTCTGATCGCAACGCACATCCCGGGGTCATCCGTCATAGCCGACAGGCTGAGCAGAGCAATCCTGTTGCCTCACGAGTGGTCCCTCAAACAGTCAATTGCGAAGACGATTTTTCGCAAGTGGGGCCAGTCTTCCTGCGATCTTTTTGCGTCTCCAATGAACGCCAAATGCAGGAGCTACTTTGCCCTATTACCCCCTCCAGGGGAAGTCCCCAGGGACGCGCTGGTGCACGATTGGCCCCCGGGTCTCTTGTACGCTTTTCCTCCCTTTCCCCTGATTGCAAAGTTTCTGCAGAAAGCCAACAACCTTCAAAGGACAATAATCCTCATTGCCCCATTCTGGCCTCGTCAAATTTGGTTCCCCTTTCTATTGCAACACCGCATTCGGGGACCATGGATTCTGGACCCAGAGCCAGATCTACTGACTCACTCGTCAGGAGTTCCTCACCCATCTCTCGAATCACTCCATCTAGCAGCTTGGCTGCTCCCTTTCTAGCCAGGTCTGATTCTCTTACACTGGCAGTTCAGAATATATTAGCGGCTTCTCATAAAGCTTCCACTACAAAGACCTACACCAGTAAATGGAAACGTTTCGTTTTCTGGGCGAATTCTCATCATTTGGACCCTGTTATAGCTCCGTTAAACAAGATCTTGGAGTTCTTAACAGAATTGTTCCATGAAGGAGCTTCTCCTGCCACTTTAAGAGTGCAATTGGCTGCCATTTCCAACTTTCATGTGGAAGAATGTGGGGCACCTGTTATGGCTCACAGACTTTGTAAGGCCTTTTTAAAAGGATCTTTTCATATTAGACCACCAGTTAGAACTCCTACATCACCTTGGAATCTGAACCTCTTACTTTCTAAATTGATGTTGCCCCCTTTTGAGCCAGCCTCCGTTTGCCCATTGAAATTTTTATCGTGGAAGACTCTCTTTTTGGTAGCCATTACATCCGCTAGGCGAGTGTCTGAGCTTCAGGCTCTGTCTATTAAACACCCTTATTTGATTTTCCACTCTGACAGAGTATCTCTTCGCACTAATCCATCCTTTCTCCCCAAAGTTTGCTCTACCAATAACATTAATCAGTCCATTGAATTGCCCACCTTTTTCAAAAATCACACTAATAAGTTAGAGTATATGTTGCACAAATTGGATGTCCATAGACAACTTAGGTTTTATTTGGATAGAACAAAGGATCACAGGAAATCTGATCAACTGTTTGTAGCTTTTGCTGACAGCAGGAAAGGTGTAGCGGTTACTAAACGAACTCTTTCCAAATGGCTAACTGATTGTATCATATACGTTTATGAGTCTTCAAATCAAACCTTATCTGTCAAACCTAAAGGACATTCTACAAGATCAGTGTCTACATCCTTGGCTCACGCAGCTCGCCTACCATTAGACACGATCTGTGCAGCTGCTACTTGGGCTAAACCACATACATTTATCTCTCATTACAAAGTGGACAGGGTTTCTAGGGATAGGGCAACCTTTGGTTCCACTGTGCTCAAGAACGTTCTCCCGTGAGTTCCTCAGGAACATGGAGCTAGGGACGCTACCCATGTGTAAGAACAAACGGCGAGATTGAACACTCTCACATATAGAAGTTATGTCCTTACCATAATGTTCCATGTGGAGTGTTCATCTCGCCTTTGTCCTTACATTCCCACCCTCAAGAAGAACGTTCAATTTGGTGCCTGGTCTGGAGTATTCTCCTTCTGCATTTGCAGCATTTGTATGATGCACATGTGTGTATATATATATATATATATATATATATATATATATATATATGTATATAGATGATTTCTTCATTGTGTAAATTTTGGTATGAGTGTGCTCTCTCTGGCTGCTGGTTTGCTTTCAAACTAGATCTGAGGTAAAGGCAGAGAGGGATTGTGGGTATTAGGTGATCTCAAGCTTCTTCTCGATGCAGAGCTTGCAAGCGGCCGACACGGAGCCGAGGATCGGCTCCGAACCCATGTGTAAGAACAAAGGCGAGATGAACACTCCACATGGAACGTTATGGTAAGGACATAACTTCTATTTTTGTCTCGTCAGGTTTCCAATTCAGATTATGAGAAATGTGGCTTCTCCCAGTCCCTTTGAAGGATTCACCTTGTCTGAAACTATTTCCAGAATTAATCAGTTGTTTCAGTGGGAACATAATGACATTCTGCTGTCCCTGAAGTATGATCTATTGCAACTTGATCTTCCTAAACCTACTCTGGTGCCTTCTGTTCTTTCAGTAGTGCAGGATATATTTCTTGCAGACAACTTAACTGACAGAAAGTCTGCTGCATGCAAGAATGCAAATAAACTGTATAAACTTCTTCAGTCTCAAGTTTTTACATACTAATCCCAGATCAGACCCAGCAGCTATTGCTTTACTGAACATCTGGTTAATACCAATCAGTCATCTTCTGACAAGGATAGGAAAGTTTTGATTGATTTGGAGTAAAGTGCTGCAACATAACATTTTCATAAAGAAGCCCATCATCAGAAAACTGTGCGATGACTTACAGGATAGCAGTTAAAATCTCCTACAAACTTGCTGGGACATCCTTTCTTTCTTCAAATGCCAGTGGCAACAACAATACGCGCCTCCTCTGTAGAGTGGGGGGTGGGACAATATGATAGGAGAATGGTCCAAGGAGCATGGACATACTTAGAGGATAATCTGCACAGCGATATCCTGGAGAGGAGGGCAGTCCTCCTATCACTGCAGACTACCTTCCTATGGGGGTGATCACCATTCAGTATGACAGCATGTCACTAGTATGGTATATCAACAAACAGGGAGGAACCAAATCTTATCCCCCTTTGAGCTAGGCAGCGAGAGTGTAGCAGTGGGCACTAGCATCATACTATTTTCTGATAGTGCACATTCTGAGAAAAGGCAACTGCCTAGCAGACATTCTCAGTAGGTCCTTTCAAATGCTTCATGAATGGCCTCTTAATCCTGCAGCAGCACAACTCATCTTCCTCTTTTGGAGCTAGCCTTGCTGCAATCCGTTTGCCTCCACATCCAATACCAAATGTAGCTGCTACCTTGCCATGATACCTACAAAGAAACAGTCACTGAGGGATGCTGTGGTCTTTCAGTGGCCTCAGAGACTCCTCTGTGCCTTTCCTCCACTCCCTTTGAGTTTCTTTACCTCACAAACACAAGGTACAGTGTTTGATTCTTACCTTTGGGTTCGGAAATTTGGCTCAGCTTAAGATGGCCCACAAGGGCAGAGAGTTCCATAGGTTCATAGGTTAGTATTAGGCCAAGAAAAAAAATCCTACAAAAAGCATTCAAATTGCAAAGCTCCTGTGATCCTCATTGCACCATTCTGTTTTAGACAAATCAAGCTTCCCTGGCTGAAGCCTCATATCATGAAACAACCATTCTTCCGAATCCACAGCCAGACCTACTGTCCCATCTGTCCTGCAAGCCTCACCAGGATATTCAGTACTTCAAACTAACCACATGGTTTCTCCAATTCCAGTAATGGCCGCCAATCCTAACCTTCCTCAAAGAGTGGTTCAGATACTGTCAGCCTCCCAGAAGAAATCCACTTGTAAATTTTACAAATAAAAAGTGTAAATGCTTCTCCATATGGACGTCATCCAAGGACTACATCCCTTTTCTGCTCGAGTTCCATCAGTTTTGCATTTCCATTCATCATTGCTTAATGCCGGCTCCAGCCATTCTGCAATTAAATTCCAGTTGGCAGCTGGTTTGAATTTCCATATTTGTTTCCCCCTCTTCCTCAGTTGCAACCTAAAAACTGTGGAAAACCTTAAAAAGGGAGCTTTCTTCCACATCCTCCTCTCATGACCCCTACACCATCTTGGAATTCTCTCATGGCCCCTACACCATCTTGGAATTTCAGTTTTGTGCCAGGAGCCTTAACATGGCCTACATTTGAGCCAGCATCATCTTCTGAATTAAAATACCACTCATTGAAAACAGTTTTTAATAGATATCACTTCAGCAAAAAGGATCTTAATATTGCAAGCACTGTCTTCTGTGACCGTCATATAGTTTTATCGCAAGGATAAGGTTTCATTGAGAACTAACCCCATGCTCATTCCCAATGTGGCCTCAGAATTCTACCTCAACCAGCCCCTTCACTTTCCAGTTTTCCTTGCAGATTATGCCAATAGAGGACAGTATCTCCTTCATACTTTGGATGTCAGCAGACACCCATGTTTCCGTCTTCACCAAGCCAAAGCTGTCAGAAAAGATTTCCAACTCTTTATTGGCTTTGCTGCCCCCAGACTAGGACAAACAGTCTCTAAAGTACCACTGTCTATATGGCTTTCAGACTGCATCTCCTTTGCATGCTGTTCAAGAGACATTACTGTCTGAACTGAAATCTCCTAACTTTGACCAATGTCCCTCACTAAAGAAACACACCATTCACACATCCTTAGATACCTCTTCACTGAAGGAGCCTTAATCCACTCTCTTCTAAAATACCCAATTTTTTAACTTAACTCTGGTTAATGAACATTCTCCTTCATTGCATGAACTATCAGAAAAAAACATCCTTCACAGAATGTTTTCTCTTCCTACTTTTTTCTTTTAAAACATAAAGGCATTCTGTATCATAATTTCTCAGTTGCAACAAGATGTGCAGTTACCTAAGCCAATAGACTGCCCTGTTCCCAACCTTTTTCTCTGCTGCTTTTTGACATAAACTTTGAGACTCCATGATAACACAATTCTGATAATTTTCTCACATATTTTAGTTGCCCTCTATTTTAATCCTTTCCTTTCAACTCTTTTCCTATAGTATGTTTATGTACATTATTTTCTCTGTCATTTTTATCTGTTACCTGCTAGCTTATTCTTATTCTCTATTTTCTTTATTTTTTGTAGTTATTTTAGTTACAGGCAAACTACCAATGTGATCACTTCTAACTTGTGTGCTAATACCAACTAATTGCAAATATCGTATTGCTATTTGTAACTTGTAAAATTATATGATTACTTCCATTATTTTCATGAATTATGAGTTCTTCTAAATTGACTTATTGTAATTCTGCCACTGACTAATAAGAGTACTGCTTAACCTAGATTTCCCCGACCTTCAACTAGCTGAATCCACAACTGAAAGAAGAAAAAGAAAACATCTTTCAAAGATTCAGCTCATCAAAATGCCGTAAAAGAACTTTTTTTTCTGAAAGTAAGATGTCCTGCACTCTCCATGTGTGGCTTTGCCTCCCCACACTCCTTACTTATAGTAACTACACAGTCACGACTGCAAATAAAACAGAAAAGATCACATACCCATACTGAATCAATGCCAAACAGAAGCTGCACTTAATGTGATTTTATATGTGAAACACCAATCAGGGAGTTCAACTTCTGGAAGTCAAAAACAAGTGCAGCAGGATTTGGTAGTTTCTAGACTTTTTTCTGCTGTGTACTGTTGTAACTAGGTCATGGCTGAAAAGGGGTCCTTCTGGTCCAGTCCATCTATCTATCTGCTTAAAAATAAACAAACAAATAATGCTTAGGGCTCCCCAAAACATACTGTAATTTTTGGCCAGAGACTGGAAGGTAGGTCCAATCTGCTTAGTCTGCAGCCACTGTAAGCCTTACTAGAAAGAGAAGCAAAAGGAACATAAGCTTGAGTAAACTTTATCATCTTGTTCTGAGTTCTGTGACTGTTTAAGCTCAGATAACAGTCAGCTGTAGTTCACTGACTTGGAGAAGAAAGTGCAGAATTTCATGTCCACTGCCACCTAAGTTTTCATTCATTTATAGTAATACAGTGTCATTCCATTCGGTCCTTGAAACTTGAACTTTTGTACCAGTTGTCTTTGCATTACTTTTAGACTTCTTTTCTTGTGTTGCAAAAATTGGTAACTTAGAAAAACACATTAAGAAATGTATTTATCCTATAAACATTATACATGTTCTGTGTCCAGTCTTGCAGTTTTTCTAATTCACATTTTCTTTTTAATTGAAGAGAAAAAACTAAAGAAAAAGAGCAAAATTAAAAAGATGTTTAATTGCATGTCATGGAAGAAAACTTAACATTTGATAAAGAACAGCATGATATCCAGCGTAACGAATAACTGACTTGGAACACCCAAAACTTTAAGGCACCAGGAGAGCAGCAAAGTACACAATGAACTGGAATGCAGCAGAGCAATGGAAAAAAAAACAGAAGAGAGAGGCGTACAAATTAAAGAACTGCAAGGCAACTCACAACAGTACTGAAAACCTTTAACAATGCACTGCTGAAATAATTTAGTGACCAAATAAATCAAGTAAATCTTATTTTGGGGGCTTCCAGTTTTTCTGTACAAATTTATAAACATGAACCCCATAAATATTACAGATAAACTCTCTACGGTTAAAATAACTAAGCTAACACAGTACTTATGTTTTTAGTTTTCTTAAATCTTGATGGCAGCCTTTTCCAGTCGGTTGTTACCCCTGCCAGTGGCCACTGAAGCACTTGTTGTATTTTGAAAATTAATCTGCCCAGAACAAATAAAAAGAAGGGTAGAGGATGGCAGCTGAGTAGCAAAAAAAGCACAGAAAACATTTTGTATAGTCTACAATTAGGCATTACTGAACTAGTCTGTAATCAATTTAATGGACAGATTGTTCTTACGTTCCTTAGTTTTTCAGCAATTCCTTGAGTTAAAATGCATTGCAGAATTTCTGATTTTGTTTAATGATAAATGCAGAAGAGAGTCTTTATTTTCAACAGACAGGCTCATTATTCCTCCCTCTGTATGATGATTTTTTTTAGGTCTAAAGTTTATAATATAGCAATGAAAACAGTAAAAAAAAACTAATGCTGTTTCACCATACACGAAAAACTAAGGAACTTAAGAATAACTTTCCCAGAAAAGTGACTTACAGCCAAGTTCAGTTACCCTATCAGTGATGCTGCAAACTAAAGGAATTTTCGGTAGCAGACAGAAAGCAGGTAAATGCAAGTGAACCCAGAGATAGGTTGTAGTATGCTGATTTAGTCACTATTCAGCAAATCATGATCCTGTTAAACTTCTCCAGTAAACAGGCCTGAATGTACAAATGTATTTACATACATGCAAGCCAGTTCCTGCACTCCCTTAATTATAACCATTTCTTAGGTCACACAACCTCTGGGAGAGTGAAAGCATTTGTAGGTTCAAGTGTATTCAGTCGGACAGGCTATTAGGATATGATTTACTGAAAATCAAACCAATCAAAAAAATACACACATAGATAATACAGATCAACCCAAGAAACTCGATGCAAAACAAAAGTAGTTATACCCAATACACTATATCGTATCCATACAATTCCATTTTAGGTTCTGGCTCCCCATAAACTAGATTAAGCATACAAGTGGAGAAGAAATAAATGAATGCAGTATACATTGATGCTGCAGTTAGACAATTCTTCACAAATTCCTTTTGGAAACTTATAGAAGTTAATGTGCAAACTAGCCACATATAAATTGTCCCATATAAATTCAGAATTTCAGCTAAGTAATTTAAAAGTAGAAACAGGCAGTAAGCCATTGTTAAATCAACAGGTTTTATGCTTCTTACTGTGTCTGATGATCATTAAGCCTGAATTGGTTTTCAGGAAGACAGTCTAATCATTTTAGAAACTGGCAGAAAGACCACATTTTGCATAACGTTTTAGATTGTATTATTGCTGATTTTAGTTCTATTTTTGTTACTTTGATCTTAATTCCAGTGGTTTTCAGTTCTGAAAGAATTTTTGTTTTTATTTCAAATAACTACATTGTCCCAGCTCCCCAGATGGCCACCATAAAAAAAAGGAACAGACTAATTCTAAAGTGTTTTTTTTTCAGGGAAACTATGGCTTTCACCTTTGCTGTGAGGTCTGCTCTCACATCCCTAATATCTAAATGTACCCTGCCTTTGACATTGTACTAACATTGAAAAAAAGGGAATAACGGTATTTGTCTTTCCACTCAAATTTGTAAAATCTTGGAGGTAGTACATTTAAAGATTAGGATCATGGATATGGGAAGGGGGAGACCCACATTGGTGGGATGCAAGGAGTAGTGCAGTCACTTCGGAAATTATTACTTATAACATACAAGGAAAGAGTAAGCCAGTTTGTGATTTTCTGGTTATGGTATGTTGAGAGTCTGTAAACCATGATCATATATTTCTGAAGAAGGTGAAACCTTGCATTACATGTTCTGTGTATTCAAGTAATTTTTTTGCATTACAGTGTTAATTATTTTGCTTGATATTTCTAAGTAAACTGCTGGTGTGTCCCAGCCACCTTTAGGTGATAATTCTTATAAAACCTTGCCCATCATATAATAAATATGCCTGTAAAGAAAACAGCCATTAACTCACAAGATCCATGCATTATTGATAATTATTTGACATTAGGCCTGTTCCAGATATTGAAACATAGTACTGCTTCTGGAAGCTTGAAAGGATGCAGAATAGTCCCCACTTAGCAAAATCCATTTTACCTGCAGATGTAGTCATCTGTATTTTATGGTTTATAGTTGTAATAGCAAGATTGCAACGTCTTACCATTTCTGGTCTAGAATGTAGTCCTTGTATGTATCATGCCAATGTAAACACAATTGGTCTGCACTCACATTAAGTCATCTCATTGTTTTGGAATCTTTGATTGTTCTGCTATAATTTCTGGTATGCGAGTGTTTTCATTTATTACTAGCTGTTTTATTGCATGTTGTTATGCCTACTCATTAGGATTATGTAATTTATCTCGTGTTGAGATAGTAATATTTTAAACCATTTAAATCTGTTAAGCATGCTTGTGGTAGATAAATTGCACTGAAAGACTTTAAACTCATCTGCTTTCTTTTGGTGACTAATCACAGTTTTGATAGCTTTGAGAGCTGTTGCATTTTTCCTAATGTCTGGTGTGTCACAAATCACTTCTTATTTTAGATGGAGTGGAAGAAGCGATTCCTCAAGACCACTGTGGACTGTTTTGGGGAGTTTCTGCCTTCCTCCGAGTTTTGTGTCCCAAAACTTTATATAAATAAGTACTGGGCTGTATGGGTGCAGGGTGTTTTGTGTCTAAAAAAATAACTTTACCTGTTCTGTTCTGTTACTTCACATATGATGTGCATCTCCAAAGGAATTCTGATCAAGGATTTTATATATGAATGATGAATTTCAAATCACTCATAGTAAAAGCAGCTGTGAGTATAGATTTACAGAATGTTGATGTACAAATCTTTATACTCTTAGCTAATTGAGAGGAAGTTATGAAAACCTGTTTTAGAATCATAAAAAGAAGTTATGTACTCACCATAACGTTCCATCTGAGTAGGTACTGCAACCTGTGGGGTATCTGATCCGATCTCGGATCCGAGCCGGCAGCTTCACAAGCTACAAGATCCGAGCTCCTAGCTCCTACCCCCTACCCATAATCCCCTGCCACTAACTGTATTACCTCAGATCGATTTTGCCCAATCTAAGTCATAACCTCGACAGAGGTATACTGAAGACCTAACCTCAAGACAGCAACATTTCAGGTGACCAGAAGAAAACCCGAGAAAAGGTTAGGGGGATGGTTGCAGACAAATGAAGTACCTACTCAGATGGAACGTTATGGTGAGTACATAACTTCTTTATCTGAAGTAGTTACTTCATTTGCTCTGCAACCTGTGGGACAGAGTCCCCAGCTACCTAGACAATAAACCTGGGTGGCCTTGTGGAAGGATATTCCGAAGCATGGCGGAGCCAAAAGAAGCCCTACTTCTCGATATCATATCCAGTTTATAATGAGAAATGAACGTATGAGAAGAGGACCAGGTAGCTGCTGAACATATGTCGTCCAAGGGAACCCTGGACCAGAAAGCTGCTGAGGTGGCGATGGACCGGGTAGAATGAGCGTGTATTCCCATAGGAGCTGGTTTGCCCGAAGATACATACCCCTGAACTATACACTGAGAAATCCAATTCGCTAGGGTCACTTTAGAAATGGCCCTTCCCCTGGCTGATTTTGCAAATGACACAAACAACTGATCAGACTTGCGAAAATCATTAGTTCTGTGCAAGTAAAAATGTAGTTGCCTGTGTACGTTCAGTTTGTGCAATATGTACTCCCCCTTATTCTGAAAATTTGGAAAGAATACGGGCAAATTGATTGATTGATTGATTGATATTAGATTCCGAAGCCACCTTAGGTAAGAAAGACGGGTTAGTCCTGAGAGACACTCTATCCCTGTGAAAAATGAGATAAGGGGGTTTCATACACAGTGCTTGGAGTTCCGAAACCCTCTTGGCAGAAGTAATAGCTACCAAAAAAAGCCATTTTCCAGGACAAGAATTTTAAAGGAATCAAGGCTGCAGGCTCAAAGGGTGAACTCGTCAGGGCTTGCAAGACTAGTGTCAAATCCCATGGGGGCACCACCGTTTTCACAGGAGGCTTCAAGAGAAAGATGCCTCGCAAGAAGGTTTTGCATAACTTTCTGGATGCCAATGACCCTAGTCCATCTCCCACATGAAAATGGGAAATGGATGCTAACTGCACCTTAACCGTAGAAGTACTTGCTCCCTGCCGAAAAATCAGCGACAGAAGTCCAAGATTGTCGGAATAGGAACTGTAAAAGGATCCAGGCCCTTGTCTGTTGCCCAGATGGAGAAGCGTTTCCACTTGCTATTACATATTCTCCTGGTAGCCGGCTTATGAGCCGCTACCAGAATGGCCTTCACTGGTATAGTTAGTTAATTAGTAAGCTTGTTAGTTAAAGTTCTAACTTAACAACTTGTAGGCTGCTTAGTTAAGTTAGGCTGGTATTAGTAGTATTTAGATGTTTTTTCTACTATATTTCTTCTTATTGTGTGCCTAATTAGTTTAGCAACAGGGTCAGATATGTCAGAGCCCGAAGGCTTTAAAAAATTTCAGTTTGACCATAAGCCACCTCCATAAGACCTTCATCAGAAATGTGTCTGCTGCCTGAGGGCAGAGCACTAGACTTCTTGCCAGACTTGCACTTCTTTCAGTGCTAGGGCTCTTCGACAGAGGAAAGAAAAATTAACAGTAAAAGGTCTCTTGCCTGCCGAAGCATCTCCTTCAGTCGCCACTTCTCTAGCAGCTAAGGAGAAGAGTAGAGAATCTGACAAGTCTAAATTTAAAAATAAATTTAACAATAAGGATACAGATACTGACAAGCAAGAGAAGTCAAGGAAAAGATTGCTGTACCGGTCTCCTGCTTCAGAATCGGGATCCGAAGATTCCACATCATTTGGATCAGTCAGCCTCTGGGATCCCTTCACCTCAGGACTGGCTCCAATTCTCACCGGAACTAGTGAGCCCTAAGCTGCTTCCACCGATATTACAGTACAAGAGACCTTCCAAAACTTGCGCTTCAGCTTTCTCCACCCAGTCTTACAGGAGCCTTTTAGAACAGGACGTCAACAGGGTGATGAGATTTCTCTGAGGGCTCAGATTCAGTTCAACGTTCCGTCAGTACCATCACCATTGAACGTACTGAGTACAGTGCCAACTTCACCTCCCTTACAAATTCTGACACTGGTCCAACCTTCGGATCCAGTTATTAAAGTGCCGATGTGTCCCAAGATAACTAGGTCAGGACCAGTACCATTCTCTACTTCAACTTCCAATCCCTTACTCTGTTGGCTCAGGTGCACTTAAGAGCTATCACAGCCTCGGGGCCCAGTCTTCGGCGATGGGGACTGGGAGGAGATGTCTGTACAGAGACTCTCGGAGCTGTCCTTGTGTCTCAGTGCCTCTGCGCTTGATAGCTCAGTACCAAGGTTTTCTTCGGAGTAGAGGCCTTTTGGTTCAGAGAGGTCCCTTCCAAGTTTAAAGCCAAGGAGTTCCTCAGAAACTATAGCGTCTTTGGTTTTCAGAGTATTTCAGAGAATCCTTTCGACTCCAAGGGATAAGCTGCCTTCACCTAGATTGGCATCACCTGAGCTACATGCTGAGGCTGGCTCTCTCCAGCATCATCATTCTGTTAGACAGTGACAGACAGTAACTAGACCCCAAGATGCTTATGTAATAGGCTGCCAGTCTGATTTGGAACCCTCTGATCTTCTCACAGAGCAGATTCACAGTAAACAGACATGAAAGCAAAAACACATCAAATCATCCCCGGAGTCCATCGCTGTCACCACAGACTTTGATGAAGGAGAAGAATCCCCTAGGTCCCCACCTGAAGATGTCACCTTTGGTGAAATTCTCGAACTGATGAAGCAAGGGGGGGGGGGGGTCTTTCTACAGAAGAGTCCGAGTTCCTGGAGGCCTTTCGTTCCAGCCCATCAACATCCATATTATATCCACTATAGTAAATGTGTACGAAAGGTGAAGGGGGATATTTATTAAAAACAACAGCGGTTAAAACAGATAGAAACTGGGGAATGTTAGGCACAAAAGTGGTACTGAATTAATTGTTTTTTGGAAAAATACCAAAACAGGTGTAAATGCTAAAAATATTATAAAATATTTCTACACCAGTGTGGAGGTAAGGCCACTCCCTTTTATAAATAAAGCACCACTTGTCTGGTGTTTCTAGTATATCAGTCTAATGCCAGGAGAGTAGTAAAATGAAAATAAAGCGTACACAAATTACTATAGAAAAATAAGAAGTTATGTTCCTACCATAACGTTCCATGTTAGTTGTCTTCTTTCTTGCTTGATGGGTTTTTACCAGCTCGAGGCAGCCCCATATCCCATGATGCAAGGCAGGAAGTACCCAGATCTCGTTTGTTGACAAAAGGGCAATAACACCAAGCATAAAAATACTTCCCAAAGGAAGAAGAAACTTACAGATGGAAAAAGGACCAGGTCAGAATGGTCTTTAGCATAATAGTTTCTTATACAAGGTCTGTCCAGGCCAGGGGAAGGAGGGAGGGTAAGAAGGCGAGAGAAGACAACTAACATGGAATAACTTCTTATTAAGTTGTCAATCTCGCCTTCATTCTTGCTTGATGGGAGCACCTCTATCCTGGGTGGCTCAATGGAACAAACTCTTGAGGACTGTAGAGCCAAAACTGGCTCTGTCCCTGGAGGCCAAGTCCAATTTGTAATGGGAAACAAAAGTGTGAGGAATAGTGTCCAAAGGCAGTCTAGCTTGAAAAGCTGTAGAAGTAGCTAAACTCCTAGTTGAATGTGCTTTAGGTTTTGAGCACAGCTGTTTTCCCCTGATCGATAGATTTCAGTGATGACAAGAAAGCCATCTGGACAAAGTCACTTTAGAAACAGGAAGGCCTTTTTATTATCCGCATAGGAAACAAAAAGTTGATCAGATTTCCTAAATTTTTTGTTCTGTCCAAATAATATCTAAGCTTGTTCAGCTCTATCTGAATAGTTAGGAAAAATACAGGAGATCAATGGATTGATTCAGATTGTTTTTGAAGCGACCTTAGGTAAAAATGATGGATTAGTTCTCAAAGATACTCTGTCTTTGTGAAAAATCAAATAAAGAGCATGAAGTTCAGACACCCTCCTGGCAGATGTAATAGCCACAAGGAATAAAGTTTTCCAAGAAAGATATTTCAGGAACAAGAAACAGCTGGCTCGAAGGGGGAAGAATCAAGGATGTCAGCACTAAATTTAGATCCCACTGAGGAGGAGGATTCCTGATTGGAGGCTTAAGTAGGAAAGTTCCTTGCAAGAAGGCCCTGCAGAGCCTATGGGACATAATATTATGATCTGCTATCCCAACATGAAAATTAGAAATAGCAGCCAACTGAACTCTGACTGTGGAAGAAGAGGAGCCTGCATGAAAAATCTCTGCTAAGAAGTCCAGAACTGCCTGAACAGGGCAGTAAAAGGATCAATATTTTGGGCCTTGGCCCCAATAAGAGAAACGCATTTTTGCCTTGTAAATCCTCCTGGTAGAGGATTTTAGTGAAGCTTATGATATCTCTAACTGGGTTAGAGATCAAAGGAAGCCTGGCTAGGAAGGAAGTGGAGCAACCATGCTGTGAGGTTGAGAGAAGGGATTGACCGGTGCAGCTGACCGGATTGGTGAATCAGTAGATCTGGCACTGGGTCCAGATGCCACGGCTGCACCAAAAGGTGATGATGGAGGAACGGGAACCAAACTTGTCGAGGCCAGTAAGGCAATGAGAATCAATTTGGCGTAGCTTTCTGGATCACCTGGGGATCAGAGGAAATGGGGAAGGCATAAAGAAGTCCCTGGGGCCAATCCTGGGTCAGGGGGATGGCCTGATAGAGGGAAGAGGCTGAAGAAGTCTGGACATTTGCTGTTTTGGGGAGTAGCAAAAGATATTCCAGAAAAATCTCTTCCGCTATGGATTGCTTGAGAGACCACTCGTGAGGCATGAGAATAGCTCTGCTCAATCTGTCCGCTATAATGTTGGTTTTCCCAGGGATATGCGTTGCTACCAGAAACCGATGAGAGGAGATCGCCCCATGCCATAGTTCTGGCTTCACACAACACAAGGGACTTGGTTCCGCCTTGTTTGTTGATATACCATTTGAGTGAGGGAATGCCAGGCTTCTGGGTACAGTGATAATCTTCCCCCGACTGCCTCCAAGGAGGGACAGCCGGGCAACACCTCAGGGATGCTGAAAAGGCTTCTCAGGAAGAGACTCCCTGTTGCCCTGGTTCTTCCTCTGCCTCTAGGCGTCTGTTGTTGTTACCCCTCTGCCTCTAGGGGTAAACTGACCACGTGAATCCGGCGTGACTCCTTGGGATTTACGGAACCACATCTTCCCACCCTTCTGTCCTTTGGGATAAGGCCTAGAAGGGGTGGAAAAACGGACTCCAACAGCAGAAAGAGTCTTGCCGTCCTGCTCACACCTGGTCAAGGTCTCCTTCACCTGAGGGCCAAACAAAGCTGACCCATCAAAGGGAGAATTTGTGAAGGAAAGGGATCCAAAATCACATAGCCGCATCCAGGCTTGGCGCCTAAGAGCCACACCTGTGCCATCAGCAGCATAAGATATTAGCCGCATGGAGGAGTTAGCAATGGAATTGAGGGTTCCTAGTTTTTCTTGGGCCCCTGCAGCTGTAGGATCCTGAACTACTTCTCCCAGCTCCTTCAGGATATCTCTGGAGTCTGGTGAAGTGACAAAGATAATTCAGCTTACGCATAGCAAAGGTCGCTGAGGAAAACATCCGCTTGGCTATCCATGGTCCTAGAGTCCTTATTAGGAGGATGGAAGGATCTGCAAATTCCTTTTGGTGGCCGCAGCCACCACCATGGCATCAGCGGGACACCCTTGGTAAGGAATTGTTTGTCACTAGGGGCAGTTATAAATTTTGAAGGCCTCCTAGGGACTGGCTCTACAGAGTCAGGAGCTGTCCACGCCTTTAGTGCAATAACCTGCATAAGACACCCAGGAGGTGGAGGGCCGAGATCCAAACGCCTCTAGGTATACTGACTCATCCTCAGAGGGATTGTTGGTGGGCCAGTTTCCCTCTGTTTCAGAAGTTCTAGGATGTCTGAGAAGGAGACATCCTCAGAGGTGGATCTAGGGGATCCCTATGACTCATCAAAGTCAGTATCCTAAGTGACAGACTCAGGGAGTCTACATGCTTCCTCATACAAGTCCTCTTCCTAGGAGGATCTCCCAAACATCAGGAGAATCCTCGGAAGAGGGGAAATTCCTAATGGTGATACCAGAGGCGGAGGATGTCTGGTACCTGTAGCAAGAGAAGTGGCAGAGATGTCAACAGGTACAATAGAGGGAGGAGCTACGGGAAGAGACTGCTGCCTGATACCAGCCGCCAGTACACTCTTCATCACCTCCCCTCCCAGGCAGGTCCGAGACCCGCTCAAGAGCTAGGAACCCAGGGGCCACCGAAGGGAAGTCTCCGAGGCAGATGTCGGAGCCGAGCTCACAAGGGTCCGAGGAGACCATGGAAGCCCGACCACCGAATCCCTCTAAGGAAGAGGAGATAAGAGTAGGGGCTGAAGGAACAGAAGGGGTATCCGTCCTCCAGCCGTAGCAGTAACCATGCCCGAAGACTCCAACTCCAAGCTCTGAGGTAGAGTTGAAGGAGGAACTGTAACGGGTGTGGACCAACAGTCGCCTGCTGAGACGGACTGTGTAGCATTTGGGCCAGTACCTGTGACTTGAGCAATCTACTGACCACTCTCTCTAGGTCATGATCTGACAACCTGGATGACCTTGAAGATCGGCGAAGAGGCGAGGCCGAGCCGAAAGTATCGGCCAAGGAAGGAGACCTCGACCTCTTCCTGGAATGGGTCATCGGAGCCGATATTACTGATCCTGTCGGCACCGATTTCTCGGAGCCGCAGAATGTTCGGGTATCGGCCAGCCGAGCCGCATACAGCCACCAGTAACGGTGTCGGAGCCGATCAGAGCCGACACCGATGCCTGTGCCACATGGGTGTCGGAGCCGATCGAGCCGCCGGACCGGCGCCCGTACACGCGGGCGTCGGAGCCGGGGAACCGACACCACAGTAAGCTTAGTGGATCAGAATCGAGGCCACAGGCTTAGAAACAGAAGCCTGGGTCTTGGCAGATTTAGTTGATTTTGTAAGACCCCTGAGAATCAACTTATTCCTTATTCCGTCTCCTGCAGGACTCTCTGGCTGAAGGAGTGACAAATAGCACAGGAGTCCTGCAGGTGAAGAGGGCCCAAACAGTACAGGCAAGTGTGACCGTCTGTCAGAGACATCTTCTGACAGCACGAGTCACACTTCTTAAAACCTG